>NC_046983.1:13044429-13246929 GCF_009769545.1 Cyclopterus lumpus | reverse complement strand
GTGTTGCTGGGGGGGTAGTTTGCACTCTTTTATTGTCTTGGACAGTGTGTTTGGCCAACAGGACTACTAGTATCCTGTACAGTACATCCCTGCAGCTTGGTTAGTTAGTTTTTTTGGCAGAATTGGATAACGTGTCTTAGTCTTATGCCGATGTCTTTGAGATGTTTGTTTTAAGACACTCTACTAAGTGCACCTCTCTAGCTCACTTCTTCCTGTCTTTTGTATTTGCATGGGCACATTTTCGAAGCCCCTGAACCTGCGAATGTCGCGCGAAGGAGAAGCAGCCTGAAGTGCGAGTGTCACTAAAGGCCGCTGGCGGATACATGTGGGCAGATGATAAACACTTCATTGCGTCTGCTTAGTCATGAGGCAATTGTTGATTGGAATGCTTTGTCTAGACACGAGGGGTGTAATGTTTGACCCCTAAAAACACCCGGTACTAAAGGTCCGTCTGCCAAACGCAATGAAATGAAACACTAGAGGAGCTCAACATTTAAATAATAATAATACAGATACTGTTAGGGGTGGCTCCATTTTAAATGAGTCATTTCTGTAATGTAGTCATGGCCTTCTGTGAGGTTAATTGAGACCTTGACAGCACTTAAGTCTCTGCTGCATGCTTGTGTTTCTTGTCTTACCTCAGGCTACAGCATCAGCTCTTGGGCTTTATGGAGAGAGGTTTGAGCTGAGTGAGTGTGAGTGTGAGTGTGAGTGTGTGTGTGTGTGTGTGTGTGTGTGTGTGTGTGTGTGTGTGTGTGTGTGTGTGTGTGTGTGTGTGTGTGTGTGTGTGTGTGTGTGTGTGTGTGTGTGTGTGTGTGTGTGTGTGTGTGTGTGTGTGTGTGTGTGTGTGTGTGTGTTAGATTGAGACGTACGGTGGGTGTAAGAGATGTGTGTGTGTGAGATTGAGACGTACGGTGGGTGTAAGAGGAACAACAGATATATTGCGACTCTGAGCACATATGCAACAGAGCTGAATTGTTCTCGGAGACATCATGCCTTCTATTAGTTTATATATAATATATTATTATTTTATTATGAATCAGGGACATCTTAAGTGATCATCTTCTCTAGTAGGAGGGCTTCTCTAGTGTAGAGGGGGAACGGTGACTTCCTAGAGCCTGCGGGAGATACGGGGAATCACTAACTCTTAACGAGATGGCTTGTCAATAGTTTTGACAATATACCAAAATCATATGGCCGTTCATTTAAAAATATTGTAATGAGGGGCATTGTTGGCATTGTGACCAGACTGACTGTTGCAAGAGTAAAAAAAAAGCGTCCCCCCCCCTCTCGTGCTTTCCTGTCACTCCCTGATCCTCACCAGCTTTATCTCCTCCGCTCAGCCTTCTATTCATTAAACAGACATAAACAAAAGCGCATTTTTATTTAATTTTGTTGGTGTCTCTCCATTGCATGCGGCTCCATCTCGCTGAGCTCATGGACGCAATCACAAGCTGTTTGTTGCTTACCGTTAAACAGACCGTACTTTGCGAGGGGCTCCAACTTAATACATAATTGAAAATGGTTGCTTTGGTCCATTTGCCACGCTTTTTGTTCTTCCTACATCAGCAACACAGGCGTTGCCAGGAGGCTGCTCCTGAGGGATATGCTTCTTTTCTTTCTTTTTTCCCCTTCCATGCCATTGTTCCCCTTCATCTCTTTCTCTTCCTCCGTTGATGCCTTTTTTGTCCTGATGACAATTCACACTTCAGTGGAGGTTGCGCTGAATTTCGTTTTCAGCCAAAATGCTCTTTTAAGTTGCTCTCTCTATCTGGATGCCAATCGTCCTTCACGGCATCTGATTTGGAAAGGAGCTTTTGGAATCTCAAAGGGAAATACCTGCCTAAATAATGGTTTAATGCCAATATAATTTGGCTGATTTTCTTTCAAAGTGACCTCACCGTTCCCTTTAATTTCCCAGAAGTATAGCAGTTAGCATGTCAGTAGTATATCTGCCTCTAACTCTAGCTTTGTTTTTTCTCTTCATATGACTTCCATCCTGCAGTTTATCCTTAACTTGGTGTTCATGAAATAATAGTCAACTATGCTTCATGCACGCTTCAACAGGTCTGTGGTCATATCTCAGTACAAAGTGCACAGCTGTGTCATGGACACACTAGTATCCATCCCCCCTCTTGTCCTCACACCTAAGATTGCTCCTGTGGAGAACTCGCTCGCTCATGAAATTTGGCTTTCAATCTGTCTGCCAACCACCCCCCTCTGGGCCCCTCTCCCCGGGGAAATGCACCGAGGTCTTGGAGTGATCTCGCTGTAATGGAACTTCAGGATAAACTAGATTTGATGATCCACCCATGCAGGGGCCGCTTGGCGGTTTGAGTTTGCCTCTTCTCTTTCCTGTTTCGGCCCTAAACCTCATTACCTGAGGCCGATTCTTCAATCCCTCGCCCCCAGGGAAACGGTGGGGAGGCAGGGCAAATGAACACAGGAAGTGGAGCATCACTTCAGATCACAGCTCATGTTGGAAAAACCGGTTGATTTGTATAACTACTAAGTGGGGCCGAGTTATTTGAGAACTGAGAGGTCTTGCCGTTACTGGTGGTGGTGTGTGCATCACTACCAATAACTGCAGATTTGTGCCATGTATTTTATGACTTAAGGTAATCAGCCTATAATTATGTGTATAAAGGTGAAGCTCTATTTATCCTGTTGGGAAATGTCAAATGACTCAAGGTGATGGACAGGTTAAGTTCCAACAAATAATCACATAACAGCAGAAATAACAAATACAAAAGACTGTACGCAAATATGATCAGAGGCAATAACAATGGAGAGCTAGATGCTAGCTCATCTCACGCTCCCTGGCTTCAGTGTCCACCCTTTGTGATGGAGGAGTTACTGTTGTGAGTTCCGTTGCAGCGTTGTGACAGCAGCAGGTGTTCGCTCAGTTCCTGCCAGATGCACACTGTGTCCCCCCCTGCTGCCACGAGGCTGCTGTTTGACACGTGTCCATTGTACAAACTGGCTGTTTTGACTGCTAGCTTGTGAACGAAGCTCCCCGCAGTGGAAGGAGGCCATGTGCTGCAGACCGACTGACAGGCATTAGCAAAGTTGTCAACACCTTTTTTTTCTCCTTCCATTTCTGTCTTCTATTCTCCTGTTATTCTGTTTTCTCACTCACTCGTCTCAGACGCTCCCACACCGCTCTTCTTTTTCACCCTACACCCAAAGTCTATTGTGTGTCGCACTATTATGTGCTGTTAATTAGTCTGTGAACTGAACAGATGCTTTTTTTTTGCCCTGTGAAGTGTCTTTGATGAAAACGTTTATTGTATGCATTAGAGGTGCAGCAACAAGTGTTGTCAGTGTTGGGGTGCTGCAATAAACCCAGCTAATTGGTTTCATCTCAAAGCATGTGACCCATCTTTGCACAGTGATGCAGTGAGCGGGTCCAAGAGTGAAATATTGTTTGGCTTTTACTCACATTTTTAATCACGTCCCCCTCCTGGCATAATTTAGGACATCATAGTGTAATTCACATAGTATTTCTTTAACTCAAACTTCCTTTTTCTTCCTTCCTTCTTTTTTCTTCCTCCAGGTAAAGAAGAGTCAGTGGCCACCTTCAAGGGCAACGAGTTCTTCTGCTACGACCTCTCGCTGACGCCCATCCAGAGCAGCACCGACGAGATCACGCTCTCCTTCCGCACGCTGCAGCGCAACGGCCTCATGCTCCACACCGGCAAGTCGGCGGACTACGTCAACCTTTCCCTGAAGAGCGGCGCGGTCTGGCTGGTCATCAACCTGGGCTCGGGGGCGTTCGAGGCCCTGGTGGAGCCCGTCAACGGCAAGTTCAACGACAACGCCTGGCATGATGTGCGCGTCACCCGCAACCTGCGCCAGGTAAACACTGCCCGTGGAATCCAGGGCCACCGCAGTCGGAGTGGTGCCTCTGTCCGCCACCCTCCCACTCTGTCTCTGCTGCTTTCCTCTGCTCTCCATCTTCAGGTCTTTGCTCTCTGCACACGGAGCACACAGTCTCACCTTCCTTCTCTCCTCTCCTGTTGCTTTCAACCCACCTTAACAGACGTTTCTTTTTCTTCTAGGTGGACATTGAACAGAGGCCTGGTGCTGTTTTTTATTTTTTATTTCTATCTTTCTTGGCTTTATATTTTTCTTCTAAAATGACCAAAGATCCATCTCACCTTCATATCCAAAGGTCACTCAAGGGCAAAATGTGAAAACACAACCCAGTCCAAGTCAAGTAGAGACTATAGTCCCAATCATAATGAGATTATAGTTCATATACATCATAATGCATTGCAAGACATGCACATTTCAGGTGTTACCAAGGGCACTGTTTTGTGCTGTTATTAATGAGCAAGTGAGGAAAGTGCTTTGCTCAATATGTATGCCCATAATGTACTCGGCTAAACAAATGGAATGCGCCCTAATGCATCAAAGGTGACAATGCACTTAAACCCTTTCTGAACACATTACCAAACACATCTTTACAAACCTTTAATCGTAGCTAATGGAAAACCAAAGAGCCCCCCCGTCCCTGTGCTTGTTCCATCTACCTAGTTGTTGTTTTTTTTCAAGCTACGTAGTAAGTATATGTAGATACAGTGCACTCTCTGGATGCACCAGGTCATCAATTGGCAGTTGCAGTTACCAGCAGTGAGATACAATCAATTTCAATTACAGTTGCCGCGCTTACTTCTTCACTTTATTTTTCGGTAATTGTAATTGTAATGAATGGCTTGTCGGGCCCAATAATGGGCATTGTAAGTGGCCTGAATGCAAACCCAAAAAAATAAAATGGATGAAAAAGCCTGATTTGAATACATTACCACAAAGATGGTCCATCAACTTCTTTGTGTGCGCCTGCAAAAGCATCCTGAGAAAGGTGGGGGAGGTTGGACAGCCGGTAGTACCAAACTGCTCTAAGAGACACTGGAGAAGGGAAACCTGAGAGCAAAGTGATTCTTAATGTGAACTAAGTGCTGTTAAATTATAGGGAGACATTTCCATGGCCACCAGACTCTGCAATTTCTGCCATATTACAATACTGCTATTATAATTCTCAATGTGGTAACTTAGACATTGAAATGGTCCACTATTTTTGGAGCTGGTGTTTTATTTGCATGTGGTGTACTTTCAGTAGGATGAGGGCTAGTGATCACACACTCACTGACACACACAGTGTCAGACGCAGCATCTCAGACACACAAATGCACACACACACACACACACACACGCACACACACTGTGGGTGTTAAATATTTTATGCTGTAGTGACATGTGTGATCAGCAGAGTGAGACTAGCTTAATGAGATTGGGAAGCCTGCACGGTTTTAAAGATTTACAGCATGAGCCAACCCACCTACCACCAACTGCACCATGATGACCATTAGGCAAGTAAGAAGCACCCGTCTCACTGTCCATCCACCCGTCTGTGTGCGCTCCGTCTGTCTGTCTGTATTGGCATTCACAATAGAATGCTGGCAAAATGAAATACTCTAATTTTTATTTAGTTTGGAACGGTACACACACTGCTCGTTACTAAATGATACATATACAATATTTAAAATAGTCTTGACACATTTGTGTCAATAATGTGTCTTGTTGAAGTGTAGAGATCAACTAGAAGTCACATGCTACTGTCGAAACTAGCAGGCACATCTCCTGTAGCAGTGTTACAGTAATCTCTCTTCATTCGTGATATTGACATAGAAAGTCAGCGTAGCGCCTCTACTCGGTCCATGCCTCCACCCACAGCCAATCGCCCCCACTGTGCCGTCCAGGCCATCTCCATTAACTTGCACCAGCGCTAGAATCCCTGGTGGATCACTGTAATTGACCTAACAGCCGGCCTTGGTGTTAAAGAGCTCTCTAGATTTACACCGGACCGTCCCCTCTGAGAGACGCAAGGACAGAGGTATCGATGACACATCGACCATCTCTGACCCGGTGTTTACTGCCGGGCTCGTACCCAGCTGATCAATGAGCACTCGCATTCTTCGAGGTCTCGTAGAACACACATGCGGCTACACGCATGTCAGAGGAACACCGTAGGAAAGCCTGCACCTGTGTGAGCATCTGTTCACCAAGTGGCAAAAGGGGGTGTGGCATTTAACAAAAATAAATGAAATGCACATACTTTCTAAACCTGTTTAGACCAATAGGCATCATGGCACTGAGCAGTTCCTCTTTAACAAGTGTGGGTTAGCCACGGCAAGTAAGTATTAGCTAATATGTTGTCTTACTAGTTACAGGGTTGAACAAAATCAATAAAACTCAAGGACAGTTCAGACACTAACTTTATTTATCATTGGGGTAAAACTAACTTTAAACTAATTTCCCAAAAAAATATTCCTGAATATTAATATAAATGCACTGAAGATTTACTGTCAGAGACCTTAAACTGTTAATGAGTCTCAATGTAATACTGATGTCTCTAAATGACCTACAAGTAAACAAGACCATCACAGAGAAGATTAGCTACTTCTATATAATTATTAATAGTTATCATCGGTACAATGATTTGGATTATGACGTAATCATGCATGTTTGGGCTTTCTGACGAAGCTAAATAATCATTAATAAACTGAAGAACAATATCATTATCATGTGTGTGTGTGTGTGTGTGTGGGTGGGTGTGGGTGTGTGTGTATATATAACCAGGAGATGGACATGACAGTCTACACAATGTATGCTGTTCATGTTATGCAGGTGTGCGTTTTTGAAAGATTACAGAGGGTGTATGATACAACAAGAACAATGTAATGGTAGCCAGTACAAAGATGTCCACTTCCATGGTCATCTAACATGACATGCACCATTATAAACGGAGCAAAGACTCCACATATGTTATTGCAGGGATGCTTATATATACTATATTTCACTTTTTGTTTTGAACATATTCTGTATACAGTATAGCTTCCAATAATATTCACATCACTCCACAAACAATGGAAACAAACAGTGGTCATGCAACCGACCACGTTTGGTGTGGTTTAGATGCTCTAAATACTGTTAAATGCAACGTCTGATGCTCTGCAAACATAAACAGAGCAGCCACATTCTTGGTTTCCACTGCTCTTCCTATCAGGGCTAACACAATATCTTGCATTCCAAATAGCCTGCGGTTTACAAGACGAGCGTTGGATTCCAGCTGAGGGTATCGTACGGCCCCAGTGGTCTCCGAAGTCTCATCCACTCTCTGTCTCTTGTTCTTAATGGGTCATGCATATCTACGGCTGCATCAGTAAGCACCAAAATAAGTAGCGCCTGTGAGTTCTCACAAGCCAGTCTCTCTCCCCCCCGCTCCCTCGCTCTCCCCTCTTCCACTCTCTGACCCTCCCTCCCTCTGTACATATATATTTGCCGTCTTTTCTCCACAAAACCTATGAATTTGTCAGCTTTGTGAGGAATAAAATGAGACAGAATTAGGTGAGGTGATAGGGACTCTCCACCAAGAGAGAGGAGAGAAGCGGAGGGTGGGGTGTGGGGGACATGGGCCCGCTCCATGCCTAACAGATCACAGATTCAGAGCTCCCCTTGGTGGCATCTGGCAGTACTGCAAGTGTGTACGTGGAAAGCGCTGTGTGTGTTTGGCTAATCCCTGAAGAGTACAGTTGATAGGCAGGCAAGGACACTTCCCTTGACCTCTCATCAGTGCAATACACACACACACACACACACACACACACACATGCACTTGCACACATGCACATCCCCACCCGCTCTACCCCATGCACTGCACATAATGGTTGGCATAAGGAGCGAGGGATCCCCTCACTCCCTCTGCTCTCCTTCACATGATGATCTACCATCACGGGCTTCTCGTAGACTTCAGCACTGCTGACCATCCCTGCCCTTTCTCCTCTGGGGTCACACACACACACACACGCGTGCGCACGCGCACACACACACACACACACACACACTGCAGACCGAGGAAGGGCGAAGACACAGATAAAAAAAAAACCTCTTGCCCGGGTGTCTCGGGAAATTATATATATATATATATACACAATAGATTGCACCAAGATTGAACACATTGTAAAAATAGGTCAAATATCAAGTGTGCAATGACACTCTAGTCAGCATAATTCTAGCAGTAAAAGCCCATCCATGCACAATGCATAGTTTAAATAACTGCTCTTTCTCCACTGTAATGCATACTCTGCGAGTATTAATGTTATGACCTGTTTTAAATCACACTGCTAAGACACAGACACACACTGCTCAACTCCTTGCAGGGCTACCCTTTAGCGGCCGTTCCATTGAGAATACCGTGGACAGAACTTAAAGCGCCTGGCGCCTGTGTTATGTTCCTCCCTGTTACCGCCATGCATTTGCGTGCATTGCAGAGTGGCAGTAGATCAAGTGCAGATGGGGTGGAGGCTGGCGGTCTGTGGGACCCTTGATGAATGTGTGGTGGTTAATGCGTTGCCTTTTCAACAATAGATTGCAGTGAGACGGGAGCGTCTGACAGCAAGTCAGCAGACTTGGTTCATCAGCTTCCTCTCCTGGTAGATACTCGGTATTCCCACCGCATTAGAAGCTCATTATCCAGGGTAACTGTCCTGTGTTTGGATCCCAACTTAGTTATGATAAGACGCTGATATGAAGTTACTGTTGAGGTTAATGCCCCTCCAGTCAGGCCGAGTAACATGATTAGCTACACACAGTTTGTTCCCTATGGATTAATTGATGTTGCAGATCTGCAATGAGGATACAGAAGTAGGAAGTGAGTCTTTGGGCGTGGCCAACAGAGAAGCCGTCCTCGACGTGCTCACATGACCGAACAGAGAAAGACTGGCAGCAGCCATGACTACTCCGTAATCTAGTCATACATTTGTGAAAGAATCACCTGCTATGCATGATGGGGATGTTCCACCCTGCTGCTCCGTAGTTGACCATCATCTATCTTTTGTGATGCCATTTGTTGGAATGGTTTGATTTCTGTTCATGATCTGCTTGTATTTTAGCAACGCAATGCCAACATGTAGGATGGACAGCAAACGTTCAATTTCCTGGAAAGATAGGAACCCAGTAATCTATATACTAACATATTGTTTGAGTAACTTTCCATGTTTACAATCACTGTAAGAATCCGAATGGCCTCATAGCACAATGGCCCGTCTTTGCACTTAACAGACACTCTCTTCCCACAGGAGGCCGCAGTCATTCAGAGAAAACATGATGCACGCTGTCAGGGAAAAGGAAGTGCGCGCTCGCATGTCTGTATTTGTGTTTGTTCGCGAGAAGGAGAAGAAGAGAGCGAGCGGATGATCGGGCGCACCATAGAGAATGGGAAATGAAGTGTAGTGCTGTTTTCTGAGACTAAAGGAATATCAGAGCAGAGGGAGGATGGGGGAGCATTGCAAGAGAGACGGCAGTTTGTTCTCTACTAAGAAAGAAAGCTTTCTTTTAATTCCCCAATGTGACTTTACAACCAGATGATTCGACAGCCACAGAACTGGGCCAGTGGCATAGCACAGCAGAGAGAAAGATAGAGGGAGAGAGACACTGACCCTCCCCCCTCTGAACACAATATCTCACTTCTTTTTGCTTTTCCATTTCTCCCTTATGAGTCAGTCACCCTTTCCACCATTTTTAGCCTCATCTCCAGTTTCATCTTTCGTTGTGTCTCTCTTGATGTTCTTTAAGTCGCCCCACACATCCACGCCTCCTTTCCATATAATTGCACCTTAATGCAGCCACTGGGTCAATGAATGGATCAAACCGAGGTTTATCACGCTCTCTTAGTGCTGAATACCCAGCCTGCAGGTTCAGCTCCAGGATGGAGTTCAGCAGAGGTCACGTTGAGAATCATAATCTGTTACTTATATAATGTATTGACCGCTATGAACCCTACAGGAATCCCCTGAACGAGAACTTTCATATATTTATTTACTCTTGACTACAAAGCCTTTACCATCTATAGAGAAAGGCAACTATAAGTGTTTGTTTTGCAGTGCCCCAGATTGATTTAAAACATCAGTGATTCAACCTCAAAAGAAGAGCCTTTATATGTGCTTCTCTGCAATCCCCTGCTAATAGGACGTGTTGTGGAAGCAGCAGCAGCAGGGCCTAAACCTTTTTTAGAATAAGCAACATCCAAAAGAAATGTTGCATACGTAGCACACATAACAACAGTTGTTTTGCATCCCACTTTAAATGCATATACTGCATACGAGTGACACATCTGTCCAAGGGGGAAACGCACTTTTAAAAGGTTGCCTGTGTTGTTTAGGATTGTGGAGACTGGAGCGCGCCCTCCCTGTCAGTAATGGATAATACGCGTTAACAAACACAAACTTTACAAGCAAGCGAGGGGACATGACACAGAATGCAATGACGCAAAGGTAGTTGAGTGCACACGCACAAACGTGCAAAAGCATGGCATTCTCGACTTCTTCCAGCCTCCATGCGTGTCTCCTATCCATAATAGAAACTGCTGCTAGTTAACTGTACATATTCACATCCTGCACACACTCTACTGTATGGTTGTTCTATGGAGAAACAGGCCCAGTCAAAGGAATATAAAACCTTTGATGACAAAAACTGTGATTTGAAAATGAAACACAGTCACAGCCCACTTTATTAGCGTCTTCTACGTGCTGCGTGAGCTTCTAAAAGCTCTATTCCTTTTGACGGTTAAAAACTCAATGAGCTGTCGCGATCCGTTGTAATGCCGGTTACTAAGACATCACCGTTTTTTAGAACTCCTGTTTTAAGGAAACGGTCCCATTTATTTCATGTGCGACAACAGAGTGAGAACCTCCATCCTCCCCCTTACAATCAAAATGAGTTCCACCTCTTTGTCCGTCATCTATCTCTATAAGGCATGATCAGCTGCAACTACCATCCCTCTTCTTCCTCACCTCTCATCCAACGTTCCTCCAAGAGGCAGCCGGGATTCCTGAGAGGGAACCAATCAACCCCTCTTTCCCTCTTTTCTCTCTCTCTTTTTCACTCCGTCCCTCCCGTCCATTCTAGCTAGCAACGTGTCACTTAGCAACGGAGTCTGCGATGCTGTTGGGCAGTGAACCGTCCCTGGCTGCAGTGCTCCAGTGGCGGCATTCACCATTTTCAACTTCCAGAGTTAAACCCTATGGTATTATTGAGACCTGATTTACTTTATTTAGTCATTTACTTAGAAACCTTCATGCATTTGCCAGTAGTAATAGAGTAGAACAAGACAACTTCATTAGTGACACTCCAGGTATTTGACTCTGGACCCCCCAACCCACGCACACTCTCACACTCACACTCACACACACACCCACACACTCTCTCACACTCACACTCTCACACACACTCACACACGCACACTCTCTCACACTCACACTCTCACACACACTCACACACGCACACTCTCTCACACTCACACTCTCACACACACTCACACACACGCACGCACACACGCACACACTCTCGCACTCTCACACACACACACACGATCCTAGCTTCCACATCCACGTCTCTTTAAGGTCAGCTTAATGACTGCTTAAACCTCTCGTGGCCACAAAGGAAGAAAAGTGCTCAGCTTTGCTAACACATACAGCCGAGAGGCAGAGGTAGTGGATCTGTTTGATGTACATAATGACATGCTAACACCCCTGTAATCCTTCCTCAGTTTACCGCCAATGACATTTTAAGTAATCCTAATATGCTCCAGCCCAGAGGAGGTGGGGGTGCAGTCATTGTTTGAGTGGATGTTTTCCTTTATTTTCCCCCCCCCCCCCCCCCCTCCTCTCTCTCTCTCTCTCCCCCCCCCCCCCCCCCCCCCCCCCCCCCCCCATGCCAATCAGAGAGGTCAGCACCCCAAGCTCAGCGTGTGTCTGTACATTACTCAAACTACAAACGCCTCGGGCTGGAACACCGGCCCTGGTTGTTTGGTACCAACGGCGAGAGTTTCCGTGCGTTTGAGAAAAGAAAAGCTCATTTGCATCACATTGCCACCACATTAGCATACGCGCCCGCATTCCCACACTCACTCACTCACTCATTAGCCTCATTTGCCTCTGCCTGCTCCGGCACTTTTATATGTATGCATCCCTCTTTCTGGGAGACCTGCAATCGGATAACAAATCTCCTCGTCATTAGCACATTCAAACGGAAACGGGAGTAAGGAAGAGATGATGGGAGGGAACAGGACAAGTCAGCAGGGCGAACGTCTTCGGGGGAGACTAAGGAGAGGAGAAAGTCTAGCAGTGAGTTGATTTGAATGACTTCTTGGATCTAGGGTGAACGTTAACACCACGATCAAAGGCATCCTTAGTACTTACATCCAAATGGGAAAGTGCTGAATGCTGTGCTCTTTGCCCAAGCTGAGAGCATTTTTCTTTTTTTTATCATCAATCAAAAGTCCATGCACACTATATACAATTACGTAGAGCTAGCTGGAACTACTTTCTTTAAAACATCCATATTCATGTTCAGCTGCTTATAACTCAGCTGCTTATAATGGAATAAAAGTTAACATACCCCCTTGAACTCATCCTGGACTATAAACAGAAACAAAGGACAAGGAGGGAGTCATGCGGTCAGTCAGCCAGCCATAGATGGGGAAGAGAGGAGAGTATGACGAAGAAGCACAACAAATGATGACCATCTGCACTGCACTGTTCTCCTGCAATCTCCACACACACCTATACAGAAGCACACATCCCCACACACTGTTTGTTTGCAGACTTCTCTCCGCCGTAATTGCGGTGACATTTATATTTGCACCTGAAGCCTGTCTGCCAGTTTCCATTATTTGGAGCCAGATTCAGAGAGGCAGCCGGGAGGACACGGCAGATGATTGGAATGAACACGGAACCGAAAGCACCTGAAAGCGCCGTTTTGAATCGAGGCCCAGTTCCCCTCCATCTGACGGGGTTACTCGGCGAGTGTCTGTGTTGCAGGGGGAACTCCTAATACACCATGCGTGCATGAATATACCCAGCGAGGCACACGCATACGGAGTGATCTGGAAGCTCACACGGCCAACTCAAACTGATCTAATACTTACACAGGTGACACGCACACATTTATCATGTGTCTCTAAGCATTAATTCAGACTTTTACATTTCTGCCGGTGACAAATAGCACCTATATCCTCCTCTCCCAACCCATAATAGTATTCCACAATATCAGTTCCATCACTTATTTCTAAAGGCCCAAATTTATAGGAAAATGGTCATCAGTCAGACCAATCTGCCGTACGATGATGAATCTATCTGGACTGGCTCGGGCGCCACTGTCCATTTGTCATGAAATACATATTCAGCTCACTCGCTGGCGGCCACAGTTCAGTAGCGTCCAGTGTGCAAAAGATCAGCGACTCAACAAAAACACCATCTAACATCTCGGCCATCTGCGGCTGGCATCCTGCAGGTCCTCGGCACAGGTTGGGAGAGTCACGTCTGTGAAATGCCTGATGGTGAATGATACACGCCCAGTGAGTGAGACAGACGCAGCACCAAGTTGTTTGTCTGGACCTGTGGTTGTTTACACAACTGGGAGCCGTGTCCTCCATCAGCAGACATCGGCACTCGCAGCCTTCGTTTTCCCACATGGGTCAATTACAGAGAGGGGGATGTGCTGTCACAGCAGGGGCCCCAGGCATGCTGGGTGAGGCAAAGTTGAAACATGCCGGGCGCATGGAAAAGGAAATGTACTGTGAGACAGTCAAATCAGGAGCTGGTCTATTTTTGATATTCCTCTTCCTCCTTTATGTGCTGGATTTGCATCTCTTTTGCTACTCTTGAGTTGTTGTCAGCCCATTGTGTGTCATTTAATTACATTTTCTGCACAATTGATCTTGACAACGGAGCACCAGTTCAGCAGTTTTTTCCAGTGTGCTACGCCTCTAGATCTTCACCACACGGCCAGTTGGCTCAGTTTGTTTCACTTCTTTCTCGTCTGGAAGTTGTACGTCTCCTTCATTCCTTTGCCTGTTGGGAAGTCGGTCTTCATTAGCCTGCATGCCTTGACCTTGTAGACTTAAAGGGAGACTTTATCAACCTGAGGACAACATTTGTTGAAATGGGTACAGTGTTCCAGGAGAACGGCAGCAGCAACTCCTCACCCTCAATGTGAGTCTCAGATGGTTATTATAGGTGTCAACTTTATGTAAAGCACATAACAGAGAAATAACATATTTGTCCTGACCTTTCATTTGATGCTTGTTATTGTCTCTAACCAAGTCGAGCTCCGGGAAAAGTCTCATTCTGAATGTGAGTGAGATTTGGAGCGAGGAGTGCCGGACTGGTTCAAGGTAAAGAACACCATGTTTAGTTTTCTCTGTAGGGTTCCCTCCGTAATGTTGTCAGACACTCGTGATAACAATCTGAGCATGTCAGTTCCAGTGGTCTTCCATTGAAGGTGGATATGCCTCAGTGTTCTCCCTCAATACTGGACTGATTTGAAAACTATTGTCCTCATTATTCACTAAGACACAAAAACACAAGACCTTACAGAGACCTGCCCAGGAGAATTAAAAAAAACTGCCCGTCCTTTATGCATACACATCAGCAATTTTCTGAACGATGAATTTTTCACAACCATCCCAGGGCTGCTCCAACAAAGAACGGAGAGAGCGATACGTTCACAAATCCAGACATCAAACGCCAGTGAGGGATCTGAAACTTGCTGAATTCAAAATGCTTCTCTTAATAGTTTCTCATTGATTCCCCCCCTCTCCCCATGCTGAACTGCAGACCGTCTTTCAATGGGGGTAGAAAAGCCCACAATCATTGTCATCTTTTGTAAGAGCACATTTGTCTCACTTACTAAACCAGGATCCCAGTCGCCGGAGCTTCCTATCCATCACGTCCACTCTTTGATGTGTCAGCTGTTGTTTTGGTAGACTCCGAGCCACGGCAGAGCAGCGGGGGGGGGTGGGGGGGGGACAAATACACATTCACGTTTGAATCCCCCTCACTTCACCTAATTAATGGATTAAGAGGAGTCATTAGACAGACACTTTTAACATGACCCTGGATCAGAGTGGCCCCCGATCGGGGGGGGGGGGGGGGGGGAAGGGTTGGTTATGGCTGCCACTTAGTCTCCTACACAGATGGCACAAACACATCATAATCCAGCCCACACGCCAACACCCACGGGACTGTACCTACTGTACACACTACAGGCACAGACTTGTGGAAACATTGTGGTTTCTCTCTGGGTGTATGCATCCCAACTGTTGCTATTGTATTCAAACAGCACCATCATTAGAACTTAAACATAAAATGATATCTGTTTTAGCAGCCCGAGTCGCACGTTGAGATTTAAATCAGGTAGTGCCCGATCACCAATAAATGGATTCATGGTCTGCATAGATTCAGCACGAATTCTGGCGTCAGAAACGGTCGCCCGCCGTAGCTGGTGCTTTTAACTCTCAGATGGAGATACAAGATGTCCTCTAGATGTTCCTTCCTTCCTGAGGGGAAACTCAAGGCAGATCTCACTGATAGATCCTTTATCATCTCACTGCTGGCACACGGGACGACTGACTCCCTTCCACCACTCAGTAGTGTGGACAGACAGCGTAGAGCTGATAGTCAGAGCTAACTGGACTTGAGAGGCTACCGTCAGGCTCTCCGTCTCTCCGGGAGTTATGCACATGAGTACTTTAGTCAGAATCAGAATCAGAATCAGAAACCGTTTATTGCCAGGAATGTTTACACAAACGAGGAATTTTTTTTGGCGGAAGGTGCAACATTAGACATGACAAACAACAATCAACGCGACAGCAACAGTGCAATGTATTAAGTATACGATAAAGTGCTCAGACAACAAATAACGTTAAAGTGTTTAGGTGTGGGTTTCAAGTGACATGTGTGTTTAAGTTAAAGTGTATGTTACATGTGACGTGTGTTTACATTAAAGTGCATGTTAAAGTGACGTGTGTGGAGGAGGAGGAGGAGGAGAGAGGAAGAAGAAGAAGGAGGAGGAGGAGGGGGAGGAGGAGGAAGGAGGGGGAAGAAGGAGGAGAGAGGAAGAAGAAGAAGAAGGAGGAGGAGGAGGAGGAGGAGGAGGAGGAGGAGGAGGAGGAAGAAGAAGAAGGAGGGGGAAGGGGGAAGAAGGGGGAAGAAGGAGGAGGAAGAAGAGGTAGTCCTGGGGGTGACAGAGTCAGTGAAACCATTGTCACCGAACAAATCAACAAATTGGCGCATTTAACAGTGATCGGTCTGCACTGTACTCCTGCCCGTCAGCTCAGCTGTGATTCGCTCAATAATCGACCTCATGTGGGTGTACCTTGTGCAATGTAAAGAAAGTAGCACTCCAGTAGCACTTAAATAGTACTTACTTATAGCGCTTTGTAGTTTGTAGTCATGGTTGAATGCACTCGTAAGTCGTTTTGGATAAAAGCGGCAGCTAAATGACATGTAATGTAATGTTCGGCCCCGTTCCCTTTTTCATCCCATCACATAATGCACAGGTGACAGGCTGGAGATGTGTCACATGGTTCCTTTTTTACTGACATTCTAGTTTACTTGCTTTTCTCTTCCTAGGGACATGGTCATTGGCATTTCATTGTGGAAATGACTTGACCGACTAATGGACCATTTCTCTCTCTCTTTCTATCTCTCAGGAGGCTGCAGGTACCGGTACCCTCAGTGAGATCCCTCTGTCTTTCTCTTTGCCCTTCTCTATCCTCTCCTCTCATGCTGACCAATATGCTGAATCAATTATGTTTCCCTCAATGACCCCCGATGATTTCACATCACTGAAAATGTCCTTTTTACCACAATTGTCCATTTTTAAAATGCAATAATTTATTTTGGGATTTTTCCCTGCATATATCACATTAGCCCCCTTAATGACTACTTGGGGACATTTTGCTTAGAGAATTGCACCTTTTCATGTCATCAAGACACGATTGGCCTCGCCCAGTACTAAAGGACACCATTTTCAAATGGACTGCAGCCCACCGCCAGCCGAGCCCACTGACCAGATTAGGCTGTCAGAGTGAACACTTGATGTACTTTTCCCTCACCCCTTTCCCTACTCAAAACCAACATCCCCATCACAACGAGCCAAATCCCCTCTGTGGATGTTGATTTGCTAACTCTTGTCTCTTTTACTAACAACAAGCTTCAGAATTCTTCCAATTTGATTCTTTTCATTGGTGAATTTTCTTTTCCCTTACCTTTTATAATTTCTACAACTAACACTGTGTCATTCACGGAATGTGAACCATCTGTTGTTTTCTCTACTTAACCTGCGACTTACATACTAACAAATGTATTGTTATCCTTTTATTCCTTTTGTTTTCATTTCTAGATGACCCTTTTAAAACAAAATAATTATACAATTACTTTCTTTATTTCTTTATTTGGATGTTTTACTATATAAACAATAGGACAATTATATATTCTTTTTAATTATATTTTAACATTAGAGTCATTTTTGTTATTGAAAGCTGGTTTTGCAAAAGGCACTTTTTTTTTTTCTTTGCCACTTTTTTGGGGTAGAGGTGTGTTTTCTTGAGTTTAAGGTTTGTCATTATTTATTTTTTCTTTCTCCTTCCCCTGTTTTCTCCTGAAGCACGCAGGCATTGGACACGCTATGGTAAACAAACTGCATTATATGGTAGATATCATTCTAATTGTCTTATACTTTGGTTTGCCCTGGGTTTCCCGTTACCTCTTTCTATTCATTTTGGTTTACTGAAAGTACAATCCGCCATCAATTCCAAGGTAGCTGAAAAACTCCACCTCTCTGTTTTTCTTTTAGCCGTCTCTCTATATATATGTACTTGCTTTTTATTGCCATCCAACCCCCACCCCTTCCTGAAAATAATTATCGTGTTCATCCAAAGAGGTCTGCCCAAAAAGATATAGAAATTACACAAATTTAGCTTTTAAGATTTTATTTGTTGCTTTTTTTATTTTAATTTTTTACTTCAAACACCATATGAAGAAATAAAGAGATTTTCTCAATTAAATAAAGTTTGAATAGGTACCTTTTTGTTTTTTGTTGATCCCCGTTTCCTCCTGATTCCTTTTCCTTAGAAGAAGTGAATGTACACCTCAGATTTCTCAAGTGGCTTACTAGAGCAACTCCAGTGAGAGCAATACAAACAAAACACAACAAATCAGTTTGTTCATGAATTTCTTCAACATTTCACTGATGAAACCATCTTGCCACGTTGGACCTGCTTAGCCTGTTATATAGTGACCCGTTATCTCGGCTCGCCACCCTGTGGTTTATGGAGTCATGAAGAGTATTTACAACTCTTGATTTAATGGCCGAAGCCCTCACTGTAAAGTAGGCTTCGAATGAGGGTTTGATCCCATTAGTGGCCTTAGGCTGATTTATGATCAAGATGGGGCTGTTCCCAGACTAGCACCTGAACACACTGCCGAACACACATGTGCACGCTTAATAAAGTGCTTTAATGTGGCATTAGTCCCCTGATCTCGGGTGCAGCAAATCAGACCGGGAGTACCGATGAAAGCTCATGATTGAAAAATAAAATGACAATTGCGCTTTTATTAAGCTGCAGACTGGGGACATTGCGGACATATAGAAATTAAAGAGTCTTTGAATCAGACCTCGGTGGGATCTGGTTTTAGTAGCTCTGATGAGTGTTACTTGCTTTCACTGGACTTTGTAATCATTGAATGAGGCGTTCTGGCCATTGATGCAGACCATAAAGGGAGCTGCCTGGGAAAATCTGAACAGTGTGTGATCGACACCTCATTAACACTAACACTAACTTATATTTCTTATACTTTACTGGCCTCACCACTTGCATGAAGAGACTTCCGGATCTTATTTTATTTTATTTTTTCAGTTTTTTTTAATATACAGATTGAGAATATATGTATATGTATATATCGTGGCTAACATATATACATGCATATATCAATTGTCCTAATTTAATCAATACGGCCATGAAACACGTTAGCCACACCCTCTTGCTGTTTTATTTATTTATTTTCACTTAATTTTTTTTTTACTCCTATAAGTTTAACTTCCAAATTAACTTACTAAAATGAATAACGACCTCACACCTTATCCTTCTGAAACCCCCCAAAAACGGGAAAATAGTAAAGAGGGGAGACAGACGTTCATTTTCAGGGTGAATAGAGGATTGATGCCCCACGGGGAGAATCTGCCTAATCCATCATAATAGAACGTTGAGTGTGCGGTAAGCCACTGTATCTAGTGACTCACTCAGTCTCACATTCGACAAAAGCAATGAAGCTAATTTTTGAGCTTGCATCCAAAATCCTATGGCGAAAGTTCAAGTAGAAGCATGATGGGAAGTGTCAATATGTCTGAGGACAGATTTATTTTTCTTGATGTCCAATAGTGTGGAGGTCATGGATAGTGATGATACGACATGCCCCACCATTGGGATGTTAACTGTTCTATTCACCAAGACAGTGACGTTCTCTCGCCCCTCTCAATTTTCCCTCTTCTTTAAAAACCCTCTCATTTCCGTTGATTTCATCTGTGATTGGTGACATTGCTCCCATCCTGTCCCTCCTCTACCTCCAAACTGACAGTGTCCCTGCACCCTGTCTGCATGTCTCTAATGGCTAGACGTCTTCACATCGGCATACTCCCAGGGTGTAAATGCTACTCTAGCCCAGCATGTGTCAGTGTCTCGATGGCTCTTTCTGTTGCATTCTTGTCTCAACCTTAACATTGGAAGCTCTCCCCCTTTCCCCATTTGTCTGGTTTCGTGGTGCCCTGCAATTTCATTCATCACCCCACTACTTTCCCATCTTGCTGCATCTTGCCAGATGCTTTTTCTTTCATCATCTAATAGTTGGTCTGTTTTGTGTTGTGTCTAATGGACCCCCCCCCCCCCCCCCCCCCCCCCTTCCACCACATCCAATCTTCAGTCTTCCTGTCATCCTTCCCATTTTAAGTGCATGGCGTGTGTGTCACCCTGTTAGCTTGGATGGATTCATTTTGTTTCCTCTTAACCAAAACAAACCCTCGCACATGAAATAACACATTAAGTCCATATTTCGGACCTGGTTTGAGCAATCAGGACTTTAGAAGAATCCTCACCTAACTTATCACTAAATTTACTAAAACAGTGTTACTAATCTACTGTTTGAATCAAACCTTTGTTGTAACTGTACTAACAACCATTTTTGTGTCTGACTTTCCCTTACTTACAAAAATACTAACCGATTTTGTTCACCCTCCAGCCCTTTGAACTCTTTTCGGCAAACAGCAAAAAAGAAAACCCCTCCCCTCCTTTCTCTCCCCATCCCCTTGACAACTGTTGCAAAAACAGCACTCGCCCCAGGACTCCCGACCCTCCCTCATTTACTAACCTAGATGTGGAGCTCAGTTAGAAACGACATATTTAGTGTTGAAATACTAAATCACTCCCGGCTAATGCACGTTGACAAGCTGCCAGACACCTACAGAAGTCCGCCGCCGGAGGGGAATGACTTCTTTGCCTTTCTCTCTTGTACATCCCTCCTTCCCACGGCTCTGTCTTTGACCCGAGTAAATGGGTGTGATCTATGATGATACGTTTCTGATGTGAGCCTTCAACTGTATTATGCAACCGCTGTTATACAAAATGTGACACGTTCTTTCTCCCTGCAAAAGATCAAATGTAGTACATTTTCCAAGGTAAGCTCGCTGCACGGATGATGCTGTTGAATACATGAAGGTACTGACAGGTGTCGGTACCTGGTCGATGACAAAGAAACTAGACGTGAAAGTAGAGACTGGACACTTCGACAAATGGAAGGTAGAACACAACCTTTATTCTTGGATAGAAAATGTGCTCACAGTGAGAGCTAGAAAGTCACACAAAGCAGACAAAGCAGACATAATATAGCTTCTGATAGCATAACATATCATTCTTCCTTTGTCTTTCATACAGGGGAAGTAGTGTCTGCTGTCCTAGTTTTACCAGTAACACTTTAGAATAACTCATTATTAAATGATAAATAGATAGTAAATAATCATTAGTAATACTATAACTTGTTATGTTAAAGAGACAATTGTATTGTCATTATATTAGTCCACTATTTATTAATGGTTTAGTTTTAAATGTCATACCATACAAACCAATTATTAATACTTAATGTGTTACAAATATCTGATCCATAATGTTAATATGTTTTACGAATAGTTTCTTTTAGGTTTACACATCATTTAGAATGTTGTAATGCATACTATAGTATATAAAACCTCATAGTGCAACAATACACTGTCAATGTAACAGCATATCAGTTTAATGAGTAAATAGTATTGTGTTTTCATTGTTTAATCGTTAAATAACTATTGTGTAAAACATTCATAATTAAAAGTAATTATTAAAGGTTATTCTAAAGGGTTATGGTTTACCGTCTGCTCACTCTTCCTTGTGTCTTTTTTTATTGTATTTGCTCAGCTCAGCATGTAAGCTACCAGTCTCCTGAAGATATAAAAGGAGTCATTGGATGTTAGACGTGAGGATTCATCTCTAAACACACAGTGTTTATGTAAGCTCGCTAGAATACAACATGCTTGTGGTGGATGCAGGATCTGGTTAGTCCCATGGTTTCATGTGTGGTGGTATTGACTAAGTGGAATCCCAGCTGGAATCATGTTCACCTCCGTTAACTTGATAAAAGGGGGATCTACTTGTCGGAGCGTTTAGTTGCCTGCAGTCCTGGGGCCAGATATGGTCGATGAGGCAGTAACACGCTTGGCTGATCACACGGCAGGGCTCCACGAGGAGAAGCATTCTAGTCCACCGTGTGAAGCCCCATCACAAAAGCTTCGATATTCAGTAGGTAGACGGCGGTTCAAGAGGAACACGGGAAAAAAGAGATTGATTGCATAGATGGGGGGTTGAAATCATAACAGAGACGTTCCCCCTTCACAGGACCACGCAGGCATGTGAGTGGGCAAAATACAATGCTCCCCATGAGCTGGATTCAGTCAGAGCTCAGTCAATCCCTTCACAGTACATTCAGCTGTAAACGGCTCCAGTCTGTGTTTTCTATTAATATCTGGGGCACACAGTTCAGCACAGATCAGCCAGCTCTGTTTGGTTCCTGTGTGTACTGGGCTAAAGGAGTATTTGAAGAGCAGCTTGGTAAAATCCAAGGGATCCAATGGCAAGTCAACTTCATGTGTGTTGTCTCACTTAGAAAGTCCTATTTTTAGCGGATGTGTATTGTTTTAGGTACCAATGAAAGGAGGATCCAGGCCAGATTTTTAGATTTGCTTTTTTGAGGGTTTTATTGTTTTTAATAGAGCAGAAATAGGAGCAGAAATAGATGCTGTAAATAAGTGAATTAGTTATTTGTTTGTATTCAACTGGCGTGCTTAGACTATCACACAAGGCTGTGTTTCAAAAAAGAAACTGTGATCACACAATCATAAATTATCATTTTCAGGCAGTATCGTTGACTCCGCTCAGGTCCGTTAAAGACACTTTTCACATCAAAATAAATCACGGTTGTTTTCATCCAGTAAATAATGGTGTACGCCAGCATTTCACGTTAATTAGTGCTTTGGTTCTGTCACTACAATTACTCTGAATGCATTCACAATCAAGGGATGGCAGGCACAGATGGTATTCCTTTTAGTGACCTGGATCCAACGTTTAGCACTGCTGTGCCTGCCGTGTCTTATTGACAAGTAAAATATCCACAGTTACATCTTTTTCAAGCTGAAAGATAACATTCAAGACAGTGGAGACAAACAGCCCTATACTTATCTCTGGTGGAACCTTAATATTTGACTTTAATTTGCATTTCCTCCGAACTGTACGGCCTGTTGGGGTATTTCCTGCAGCAACCTGTGATATCATCACCCTTTTCCCTCCTCTGGCCGGTGATGCAAGTGCTTGTAATGTCACTGAATGGGTTGGTAAAGTTTGGTGAAAGCAAAGAGTCAAAGTCAGCTCAGAAACAAATACCCAAACACTTGGATATTTGTTTAGCTGTCTTTTTGACAAACAATTTATTTGCTTAATTTTGCATGCTGTTTTTTTTCTTCTTGTTGCTTAGGTCCAACCTCACAGAAACAATCAATGAATTCCTTACGATAGCCCCAGGGATTTTCTTTTGAAATGCTTTGATGAACAATTTAAGTGGTGGAAGCTGGGATGATGGAGATGGCAAGAGAGAGAAAGAAAGGACCGATACATTGCTGATCTCTAATTTCCCCATTTTATCTGGGGACTTCATAGGTGTCTGGCAGCTAGATGGGCTAGCCCAATGGGCACATCTATCCCTGAAGGTGTACCATCAACAACCCTCCACAAAGTATTCTTCCACATCCAAAGATATTGCCTGGCCATAAGATATGTTCTTCAGCACAAGTCAACATTTCAATTTCAGACATATTACAGGTTACACCTCCCCTTTTACCCTGCTTCCCACCTCTTTATTTTGAGAAGAGGACAAAGTCCATAGGAACGTCTTAAAAGGCACGCGTCGTGAGACAACCCCGACCTCCCCTCCCCCGGTTCACGCCCCTGGCCCTCTGTACGGTCCCTCTCATCTCGATAGGATAACTGACGTCGCCCCGCAGAAAGCCGCGTCCAAGATTTTCAGACGACCCCAACACACCAGCACTTTCAACCACAGATTCTTCATGCCATCTGGCCAATACGATTGCTCTTTATCTCCAAGTAGTGACAGCAGACATAAAAATGAGTTGCCCTGTCTAGAAGGGAAGTACACAAACAAAAAGATCAAGAAGGCAAGAACTTAACTGGGGCGACTGGTCTGTTGAGTGCAGTTGCTAAGGTTTCTCTTCAGCTCTGCTTTAGAATGTTTACCGCACTTTTTGGTTTGTTTTTGCGTTTCTGTTGTTGCAGATTGAAATCAATTTGTGATTTAAAAAGAGAATGTGTCTGTGCTCATAGCTTGCTGTTAGAGAATTATCAGCAATTATCCTCATCAAAACTACATTAAAGGCAGAGTAGAATCCTACGGGCATAAATTAAGTACTGCTTAATGCAAAATCTTATTCTAAATGTCCAAAATAAAAATCAGGCGTTGAAATGCAGGTAGCGTGTGCAAAGGGAATGACAAACAGATGGTTGTGTACACGGCTCCCTGCAGTCCTGTATTTAAGCTCTGCACATTTATGCAGAATAACAGATGTTAAATCAGAGACTTGAGTACGTCACTTTCGCCCAGGCCAGCTCTATTAGGATAATTAGGCAATAAATTGGTCACTAACTGCAAAAATCTCTCCAGAATCAAACAGCATTATTTGGCAAGATGTTTGCGCTGAGGCATCGCTGCGTCTCTGATAGCAAATACAGCCATGATATAATGCAATTAGCCAAATTATACTTATTAGCATTTCCATCAAGTACTGCTAATTGCTGCTTTGTAATGAGTGTGATGTAAAAAGACAACTCCTGGAAGAATGGAGTGGAGAAAACTCTGAGTTGCATTCTAATTGTATATGAGCGTTTCATTTTACTGGCTCTTCAGGTATTCTTTGAACTTACGAGGTCGAGTGCTTCACCTCATCTTGTAAGGTCTGGTGTGACATCAGTGCAAGAGTAGTCCCCACACATGCTGTTGTGATTTAGATAACACATCTTGATCAAGTTGGTCATGCCATCCAGTAAATCAAGTCTTCGGAGAATTAATTTGACAGACAACCTATTAGCATTTGAGCTAAAAAGATTAAAACAAATCATCAATCAATTTCACAGAAAAGTCAGGAGGTACCTAAGAAATGCATTGTTTATGCATCTGTTTGTTTACAACTAAAATGTTGGGTATATAGTCATGTTTCTCACACCATCAGCTTGCGGCTGTGTGTTTGATTCCACCCGGCATTTTCAGCTCTCAAACGTGCTTCACAGAATGGGTAAACTTCCACAAAAGACGAGACTTAAAGCACTTAAATAAAGAAAAGAACTTGACTTCTGCTGTTAGGACCTCAAGTGAGGACTGGTTCAGCAAAGGAATATTGCAGAATAACTATGCCAGGAAAGCCCAGTTGATATTTAAACAATAGTCTTACCTGTAACAAAATAGTGCTGCACTGGTTGCTATATTGATTTTGACATGTCTTTATGTGCACTTAAACAAGAGTAGAAGGCAGTTGCTTTAACCATTACTCAATTAAATCAGGAGTCAGTGATTACACAGAGAGCACAGCACGCCATTCCATTGGTTTGCTCTTAGCAACTGCACTCTAGAGTGAAAGCCCCCAGTCTGAGTGGCACCAAAAGCAACCAACCAACCAACCAAACGATACCATTTAGAGGACAACCCCACCTATTGTCGGTGTTTAATCTACTTTCTTCCTTGTTTTTCCTCATTTTTCTAATTCCTCTCCACTCTGGGAATCCTCTGTTTCTACCTATCTCTATCTCTGTGCCTGTCTCTTTTGGGCCATGCCTATGCCAGGTGACCATCTCAGTGGATGGTATATTGACCACCACTGGTTACACCCAGGAGGATTACACCATGTTGGGTTCGGATGACTTCTTCTACATTGGAGGGAGCCCCAATACGGCGGACCTGCCCGGATCACCAGTCAGCAACAACTTTATGGGCTGTCTTAAAGATGTAAGTGGCTCTGTGTGATTATATATATATATATATATATATATATATATATATATATATATATATATATATATATATATATATATATTTGTTTAGCCTGTTGTTGCTGTTTTGTATCTATTTCTAGGCATTACACACATCTCTGTGCTTTTATATCTCTTTGTGGTCAATTTTGCATTTTTATTTGTAGTCATATTTTGTCTTTGGTTGGTTTTGCCCCTCTTTATTCTATTTGTTTGTGTCTCTTTGAAGTTGTGTTCCTATTTTAGGTCATTCTGTTCCTCTTTGGAGTCATTTTGTGTTTCTTTGTAGCTGCTGTGTGTCTCTTTGTAGTCATTTTGTGTCTCTGTGTGGTTGCCTTTTCCCCTTTTCATAGTCGTTGAGCGTCTCTTTGGTTCTCTCTGCAGCTATTTGTCATCACTTTGTGTACTCGGTAGGCTTTTTGTGTCCCGTTTTAATCTTTTCTTTTGTTGTAATTTTTAGTCTCTTCCTGGTTGGCATGTCTCTCTTTGAGTGACATTTTGTAGGTGAAGGCCGAGGTGGGCCCTGACACTTTGGGCCCCTCGGTAGGCCTGTTCCATGTGTACATACTATTATACATATTATTTGTACTGTATCCAACTGTATCATGCTAGCAAGCTACTTGCTGTGGAAACTTTCTTACCACACCAGCCAGCAGTAGGTGCTTCATTTTAACAAATCTCTTTTTAGCTGTCTTTACATGTTAGTGGACGTCCTGCAACTATATGTTCAATTATTTTTGCATTGAGAACACATGTTCCACTGTGCTAAAGTCAGTTTTGACACATCCATACACATTGCACACACCACAGTCGGATGCTTCAACTTGGAAGTTTCAGATTTATATCAAAGCTATGCAGCTGCATGCACACTTGTGAGGGTTGGATATGTAGAGGACAGTTGCCTTTGAAGACTTTACTTCAAGTTTGACCAAAGAAATTACTTTTCACCAGGGCTTTAATTCACAGCTTAACAAGCTGTCAAGAGGACCAATCACAGCTTAAAGTATTATGCCCTTGTAAATGTAATGACTTGTATAGTGGCGACGCAACATGGTGCCATCGCATTTCCTCATAAAACCACGCTGATTGAATAAGTAATTACTTTTGCCATCACTTTTAATGGATCGCACAGTAATCGCCCTATCTCTAACTTAATTATGCCTGTAGAATTACATTTTCATTATTTGGGTTGCTATCAGAAGGATCCCTAGTGGGTCTTAAACTTCCCAAGGCGTTTAACTATCCCCTCTCATCAAGATCAGGGCTGGATTTACAGTCAACGTACAGACTAGGCACAGGGGAAAACCCGACTAGGGAGAGTTAACGGCTACAAATAGAGGTGGAAGGGAATCTGCAATGTGAGGCCAAGTACTGGAAAAGGAGAGACAGAGCAGATGATTGGAGAGCAGAGCATTTGAAACTCTGTTGGTCAGGCTGATAAAGCTAAGCTAGAGTAGATGAAATGAGGAGGAGATGATGAGTGTTACTAAGCCGAACCAGCCTCCTATAGGTACAGTACCATATGCATGTCGGCTGTTATGTAACTTGTACTCTTAAAGTGACATATCTGAGACTCAATACTAGGTAGGCCCTCTAATTTGAAAATGTGTTTGGTTCAGAAAGATCTAGAATTTGATACACTGGTTCTTATTCCTGTTTTGCTTTTATTCCGGTTCCATGGGCTCAACTTTGTCAGCTTGGGTCAAGCTCTAATGACTATATCAGCTCAACTGAGCCAGAAAGGTAACTACATAGAAAGGCACGACGAAAACCCTCAACATGGGGAACTGAGAGTGCCACTAGAGTAGTACAATAGGGCTAGAAATACAGAGGAAAGTGAGTGGGGTGGGTAGACAGCGGTGTGTTTCATCCTGTGCTAGTTCAGTGGCACAGCTCAGATTATCAGTGGTGTTATGGTCCGGGGCAAGGCTTTCATACCGCCACCGTGGTCAACCGCCTTTGATACGCTTGGCCAATTCCCTCCAGGCAGCCGAAATTCAAAGCAAGAGCGGAGCAGAAGAAGAGTAAAAAGGCACCGAACAAGGCACTGAAGCCCTATGAAGTTTTTATTTGCTATGTGTGTGTGTGTGTGTGTGTGTGTGTGTGTGTGTGTGTGTGTGTGGCAGAGTGTGAAATCAGATCGCTCCTCAGACCCCGTTTCCACAGATTCCCCTCTTCTTCTACATGTCGCCATCTGTCTCTCCACTGCAACCACCTTCATCTTTCTCCCAGACAGTGACCTTGCTATCTCCCATTTCACACTCCTCCCTCTATCTCGGTCTCCCTCTCCTCGATCTTCCCACCTCTCTTCTCTCATCACTTCTCTCCACCTCTAATCCTCCCTTTCTCGGGGGCACTTTTGTGTAATTACGTCCATGGTAGCGATGTTGGCACGCCAGCTTTGCCATGCTTACGGACAATTTTTTCCTTCAACCAATTCCGCTCACAGGTTGAATGCTCTGGCCCTCCTCCTTTCTCTCTCTTTCTATTGCTCTCTCGCCCTGTCCTCCCAACTGTGTATGGATGCTTTCTGTCCTCCACCTAGTCTCCCCTTTGTGGTGCAATATTATCTTCCGGAGGCATCCCACTTACATTCATTTGAGACTCCTTTTTGCAACGGCAACGGCAATCAATGCAATTTATAGTCATGCTGTAAGTGTGTCACTAGCTGTCAGTAAATGTCAATAGAGTCAATACATATTGAACATATGTGTTTAATTGCAACCCTTACAAAAACAGGCTCAAACAAAGTGTTGTGTGCGCTCATCGGACATTCACAGCCCCAAGTACATCGGGAGGACAATGATTCTTTCTGTTCTGCTGACCTGCAGGTTGTTAGATTCGTGGAGTTTCTCAATGACAGAAACAAATCAATGGAGTCACCCCTGCGGAAGGCTTTGGCCCAGTCACAGTCCATGTCGAGGCCACACATTATGGTTTTCAGAAAGATCGCCGTAGTTAATCCAACGCAAACACACCCGGCCGCACTGCGAGCAAAGTCATTGAACCGGAGGAGAAGTGATCATCACATCAAAGGAGGGAACAAAACTGTGTTTCTGAACATTATTAACTCTGCTCAAGTTCTTTGTAAGGTCTTTGACTATGATCTTTTAAACTAATGGACAAAGCCGGCGAACTTCTCTGCAGCGTCAAATGAGCTCTTCAGATCTGCCCTCCCAATACTGAGGAGCACATATTGCAAATGTCTGTATGAAGTCAGAAACCCTGAAGGATTTGATGATATGAAAGAAAGGCATATGGTCTAGATGCTGAGTCAGCGCATGCATTTATACAGAATCTTCCCCCGGCCGGTCTTCTGGGTCTTTTGCTTCACAAAAGCACAGCTTATTTGATACACCGTTCAGAGTGCGGCCCTTCACGCCTCCTGCATTGCTCTGTCCCTCTGTTACACTCGTCTCCCTCGCAATTGTCATTTACTGCCATCTCCGTACATCCATCCTTCCTCCCTTACTGCTGAACACCTATCCCTCGTATTCTTGTTTTTCTCCTTCTTTTGCGCTCTGCTGTTTATTTGTTTGTTTGTTTGTTTGTTTGTTTGTTTGTTTGTTTGTTGTTGGCGCCCCTGACTACTCTCCTTTTACATTTGGATTATTTTGCTAGAGAGACACTGGAATACCTGAAGGGGACTCATCATGGAAAACTCACCTGTTCAGTGCTAGTGCACACACAGTTGTGTATCTAGAGTGTCTATCCACCCACACACTGTGAAATAAGACAACCCGGTCAGTTTGGTGGGCTGCTGAGCAAACGACAAGCCCTTCAGATGTTGCTCTCCTTACTATGTCACGTACAGGCTCATTTTTTTCTTTTCTCCCATCCAATCAGAGCATAATGGTCTTTTTTTCCGTGAGGGTGGCTTGAAGAGACGGGCGTAAAACCTGAGCATTTCATACCGAGGCTCAAAAAGGCAAAGCATGTTCATGTCTTGCCCTCGTTGAATTGAAGATGCTTCACAACAGGCTGGATCCTGGCACACATGCTGCTTTGTATCAAACCTAAAACAAAGCTGGCCGTGTGATGTGCGGCTCTCCGATGATCTGAACTTGCCCAGTAATAACAGACAGATTGCCATGAAGGACTAATTCTGCTCCAGCAGCAGATCACATCCTATCAATAGCCATTCAATTCATGCTGGCTTTGATTTGTGACATGCTGGATTGCACAAAATCCCTCTGACATCAGGAGTCTTGACGTCAATGACATGTTGAACGCTGGCACACAAATCTGCCATTGTGTCCGTGATGTGCCATCTCTGCCTTATCAACTTTGTTGAGCACATTCATGACTAAGAGACCAGATGTCAGCGGCAGGCTTTGTCTGCTGTTGATTAGTTTGTTGAAAGACTTTTTGGGATGTCAGATGCAGCTATTGCCACCAGTCAATGTGAATATGGCAGACCCTCGTTCCTAATCAGCAATGTGTCTTCTACATTTAGCTGTCTTTTGTTCACACTTGACCTTTTAGGCTAGTACCAAGTAGCGATGGTAGTAATGTAGGAGGAAAGCTTGTGAAGTTTTCAAAATAGAAGGCTCATTGGTTCATGACCAGAGCATGAGTATCATTGCAAAATTAGTATATTGATATTTATTTTACACAAGTGCTCAATGGTGCTAAGGAAGAGGTCACAACTGACGTGAAGATTCATCTTTCAGGGAGAAGGAACACCACAGCAAATGTAATGGAAATCTGGGCCACGTGTTAAAAAAAAGCAAGAATTTGACCTATTTCATTTGAAATCTCCCTCTTGGTGACCCACACCGAATTTCATGTTAATTTGAACATTGATTTACAATGAACAAAGTATGTGTTCTCACTGTTTGTAGGGTAAAGTAGATCAATAATATTCATGTTCGATGTGTATGCGATTACGTTGACAGGTCGTACACCTCTACCCTCTTTGAGTCTGCAAAAAGAAAACAAAGGAAAACAGAACATCTTAATTTTAGCCACCTAACACTATCTTACACATGGGCTGGTATTGGGCCATGTTGCAGATACTAACTGGCCTGAGAGTCATCTGGTGCAGCATGTTGCCAGCTTTATTTCCTGCCTCATCTTTTCCCCAGATGCCGTATGATCCGTTGTATAAAGCGGCACACCAGACTGCATTTGTTTTCCCCCTAGAAACAGATTAGCATGGATTAACGAAAAATAAATACCTCAAAATAGTTAAGATGAAAATGAGCCCACTGCATTTTTCTCTCGTTTACCTCTTATTTCTGTGTTGATAACACCTTAAGCCAGGACAGCTCACGCTTTATTAGCTGCCAGTTTTAGCGTGATCATGGCTAATTACCAGGACTAATCTCTGCTAATGACGACATGATGAGGTGTAAAGTGCATGTGGCAGCGTGGCCAAAGAAAGGGATAACCAAAGGAGGCTTAAATTCAGGAATAACCCAGCATATCTGCGTTCTCGCGGTTCATCCTGTGCCTGTGCGTAGGTGTGGCGTTTGACAGGGAGGACGAGAGAGAGAGGTGGAGAGAGAGAGCATGCATGCATGTAAAAAAAACATTAAGATTGTAGGGCTTTTGAAAGAGATCCTGTGATTGCACCAGACAAGCTTTTCAGTGGTGCGAATACAGAAGCAGGCCAAACCCGAGGCAAATGGTGACTTAATACATGGGTAACTCAGTAGAGTGCAGATCTCTGCCAGGAGTGTCTGCAACGACCACTGCTGGATTGTGCCATTGAATTGATAAAACCCACAATTAGCCGAACTTCCGTCTAGACGCCGTCGTGAAACTCACCTCGGTCTGAAAAACAAGCTCCTGGGTAGCAAAGTATTCTTTAAGAAGCAAGATGGAGAAAATAAGCAGCATTCTGATGTCTTAAGTTGTGCTTAATTTAAACCTAATGCCGACAAAAAGAGACGTGGGAACTTGTTGTTCACGATTATCTCGAATACGTTGACGTAGTCTACTTAAAGGAATGCGAGTCAATGGCTACCTGCAGGGTAGGACATCCACATGAGACTGTGTAGTATGATTTGAAAAGAGTGTAGTTAACAGCTGAAAGCATGGAAAAACACAATGGAGGTTGATGTAAAAACACATTGAGCAGGTAGCTTTTTCGTGTCTTTGCTCTGTGACATTGCAATAGTAAACATCTGCTGCAGATGGAACCCGAGACTCCTTCGCCTAGAAGATAGAGGGGGGGGATAAACAACAACTCTCTACATTCCTATTACCTGTCAGCGAGTATGTGTGAGGGTGTGTGAGGAAGCGTGAAGAGCACTAAACTCAGGAGAAAATGCACACACCCAATGACATGCGAAGACCTCAGCTACTTCACACTATTACCTTGAGGACAGCCTCTCAAAACGCTGCCGACAGAGTGTTCAACAAATAAAAGGAGAAGTGAAACAAAGACAAGGATAATTTACTTTGCCTTTAGCACTCAAACCATTCCGAATGCATAGAGTGAGGCACAGCCACACACTTTGAGCAGAAACAATTGAGCAGAATGTCATCAAAGGCTGTCGGGAGACATTTACATTAAGGCCGTAAGCAACATTCACTCTCCCCTGCGTCTGACTTTGCCTTTTGAGCTTTTTTTCAATTAATTTTGCCGGTATACTGACATTTCTGAGCTGCAGCTTTTGACCAACAGCTCGTAGTTTTTACACGTAATGGATTTGACCGAGAGTTTATACAGTGGTTATGATGCACTGAGCACAACCCCGACGTCATTGATGTCAATGGAAGCAGGCCTTGGGCAACTCATTGGCCCTACGTGGTTAAAAATGTTCAAAGTGTGAAGGACTTTCCAAATCCAAAAAACAGCGCACAGCACACACTTTGTACCAACGTTGGTTTCCCACTGCTGCTCAACAGAAAGTCATGCTTCTCATTCATGTCCTGATTCATCATTTCCCCATGCTGACACGGTTTCCCAGCAGCCACTATAACTGACACTTGAAATTAATTTGGCCAATTATGATGCATCTGCAGGATCTCAACATTATAGACACAATGTTCTTCTCTGCTGCAGCTGCGTTTTAGGCTACAGCAAATAATGTCATCCAGTAGTAGATGGCATGTTTTCATCCCCAATCACACGTCACCAGCACTATTACCTACAGGATTATAACCACTTGCTGTCCGCTCTGCTCTCCAGGTGGTGTACAAGAACAACGATTTTAAGCTGGAGCTGTCTCGGCTGGCTATCGAGCGCGACCCCAAGATCACCCTGAATGGTGACTTGGTGTTCCGCTGTGAGGACGTGGCAGCCCTGGACCCTGTCACCTTTGAGACCCCCGAGTCCTACATCTCCCTGCCCAAGTGGAACACCAAGAAGACGGGCTCCATCTCCTTTGACTTCCGCACTACGGAGCCCAGCGGACTCCTGCTGTTCAGCCACGGCCGTCCTCAGGGTCCCAAAGAGCAGAAGCCCGGTCGGGAGCTGAAGACCGATTACTTTGCCATGGAGCTGCTGGAGGGGTATTTGTACCTGCTGATCGATATGGGCTCTGGAAAAACAAAACTGAAGGCCAGCAACAAGAAGGTCAATGACGGGGACTGGTGCCATGTGGATTTCCAGAGGGAAGGGAGGAAAGGTGAGGGGTGCTTTAAACTGCCAGCTGTTCTCACATTTGACTGTGCTTGTTTAAACTGTTATTGCAATATCAGAAGATGTGTTGGCTTTAGAGTTAATACTTCCCCCATCAAGAAAGAAAGTATGTTTTGAAAACTATACTTTCGTGATATCATCAAATATCCGAAGTGTCTTTTCCTCACTTGTACACCAATGTGTGTACATATGAGTCTGTTGCTAATGCTATTTTACAAAACCACCACTGTGCGTGTACTCAGTTCATAACTGTTTCCCTAGTATTGTGTATCTTCTGTAGGCAGCAGATTGGACGAGTTCATTGGATATGGGGCACTCGTATAGTGTCACAGATTTGCCACGGAATTGGCTTTAACAATCCAGGCATGCTAAAAACCACAGCTAAGACATGGTTGGGCATACTATTAATAATATATGTAGTGGTATGAGTTAATGTGAGTTTATTTATTTACCTGAAGAGAGACTTGTGTTCTGATGTCTCTGCTCGCATGTGGGCACAAACGGAACATCTGCATGCTTTAATGTCTGGTGTCTGATGAATGATCTGTAGGTGGGCAAGCACCTAGGACATTATATCTCCCCCTAATGGTGTCTTATAATGAGGAAGGGTGTGTGTGTGTGTGTGTGTGTGTGTGTGTGTGTGCGTGTGTGTGTGTGTGAGCATGCATGTGATCTCACTGCTGCTCCTGCTGTAATTGGCTTTTAATAGAAAATTAAGACTGAGTCGTTAATCACAGAAAGATAGAGGGCCTTTTGTCCCACCCACTCCCTGCTGCATTCTGCTTCCCTTCTCCTCCATTTAGCCTATTACAGACACATCACACACATCACACACACACACACACACACACACACACACACACACACACTCTGCTGTCATCTATTCTCCCTGTGTCTTGTATGTCCTTCTGTCTGTGCTTTACGTCCCTAAATGATCCACTTACTACTCCTACCACACTCACTCACTTGCCCCACACTCCCCCATCTATCCAGACCACGCAGTTCCCTAATGTTTTATCATGTTTAATCACAATACAACAACTGTGTTTCTGCCTTTCAGGATCGATCTCAGTCAACAGCCGCAGCATGCCCTTCAGCTCCCCAGAGGGCAGTGAGATCCTGGACCTGGACAGTGACATGTACCTGGGCGGGCTGCCCGAGTCTAAGTCGGACCTCATCCTGCCGCCGGAGGTTTGGACGGCGCTGCTAAACTACGGCTACGTGGGCTGCGTCCGCGACCTCTTCATCGACGGCAAGAGCCGCGATGTCCGCCGCCTGGCTGAGATCCAGAGCGCCTTCGGCGTCAGCAGTTTCTGCACCCGTGAGCTGCAGAAGAGGTGCAGCAGCGCCCCCTGTGGCAACGCAGGTCTGTGCAAAGAGGGCTGGAACCGTTACATCTGCGACTGCATCGGCACCGGATACATGGGAGCCAACTGTGAGATAGGTACGGAGGTCGATGTCTTTATGGGTGACCAATACTGTGGTGGTCTAGAACTCATCATAGGTTCTAAAAAGCTATCAATGCATCTGGTATGCAGTCATACACAATTGCGTTATACACAATTCTGAAAAGAAACAAAAATTCAGAAAAGAAACAACCTCTGTATTAGGGATGCACCAATATTGACTCAAATATCTGTGACAATGGGGCCAATCTATTCTATTCAATTCTGTGTTTATATACTATGTCACTTATGTACTGACATTTAAATTCCTGTGTTAGTTTTGACCAATTGTAATTCCTGGTAGTGTTGGAATATCAATTTGCTAGTGTACAAATCCAAAGCAAGACATCAACCTTTCTGACAGCGAAGCAACAACTAAATAGTTTACAATGGAACGTTGTAAACCCCCATCCAATGAAGCAGAATCGAGAGCAAACACGTGTAGAACAAGTATTTCAACAATGTGCTGCCTTGTTTTTCACACAACCAAACAGCTGCTGTAGTAAGAGTAAGAACTCCACAGGGAGACATGTCTGAACCGAGAGCCACCCGAGGCTGGGTGGCTTTCGGGCGCCCGCTGGCTGGGGGGCTGAAGCACTCAGAGGCTGGCAACTGTGTGACAGAGCAGCCAGGCCTACCGCCGCCATCTGTGTCAGTCACGTAAACCCAGGTGGCGCCTAAGCCACAGCGAGGGGAGGTGAGCTCGTCAAATAGCACCACGTACGTCTGATTCATTCCAATTAGCTGCAGGCGCCTCGATCCGATTTTGCACGTCCATGGGGGTGAGTGAGCCATGACAGTATGAGGGACAAGGAGGGTAATGAGGGAAGGAGAGATTGGATTCAAATCAGGACAGTGGAGGTAGAGGATGAAATGTCTTTATTTTGAATGGTGGTATTTATTTGATTGTAATTTTGTGGGTCTCTGGGTGCTCACATGGCAGGTGTTCTTTCAGTGAGGCTCTTTTGCCATCTGGTGGAGATTTGTGCTACTGCAGGGATGTATTCTAATAACCAGCTGCATATTTCTCCATGCCAACACAGTGTAAAGATGTCAGGACAATCAGTGATATTTACTAGAGGAAGAAAAGCAAGGGTGAATTACAACTAAAAGCACTGATGGTGTTTTAAACTAGTGTTAGGATGACAATTAATATTTTCTGTGCACCAATTCTTATGTAACTACAAATCTACTTTTTAATTATTACTGCTTATCCCAAGTTTGCCCACCCAAACCAGAGATTGTTACGCTTATTTCACTGCCATCATTTTCTAACATGTAAACATTTCGTTTACCCTGTGACAGTGACTCACGGTAGCCTGTGATGACGCATAATGAACCACAATGCAAAATATGAGCAGTACTCGGGGAACTGTCACTCTACATAGCAGTCTATTTAAGGCATGGCTGATTCTAGAGAGAGTAACCACGGGCTGTGCCTAGTGTGAATAAGGATGTCTCTGAAATCAGCCGCAATTTTGTGGCTGACATCTTTTCTTAGCTGGAGGAGCGTCTGACAGTGGATTCATGATGAAGATGCTGTGTGCATGGTTTTCTTTCGGTGCTTTGGGTGGTAGATTCATCATTAAATAACCAGGGAATATTCTGCTCACATTAAGGTGCAATTACAAAAACACAAAGGGAGATAAAGGGCTGCAGTTTACATGCTGCCATGCGAATTTCGAAGTGCATCGATGATTTAAATACATCATATGGGAGGACTTTCCCAAACATAATTAAATGTGACGGACACTGCCAATTGCTTAAACTTGGCGATTGATACTCTCCTGTCCAACTGACCTGCATGCTCCTTTACTCTCCTGTGTAATGCTTAACCAACTTGTCCCCCCCCTGTCCCCCACCTCACCCCCGTCCAGAGGCGACGGTGCTGAGTTATGACGGCAGCATGTACCTGAAGATCATCGTGCCGGTCACCATGCACACGGAGGCCGAGGACGTGGCTCTGCGCTTCATGTCCCAGCGGGCGTACGGCCTGCTCATGGCCACCACCTCCAAGGAGTCGGCAGACACCCTGCGACTGGAGCTGGACGGAGGCCGCGTCAAGCTCACCGTGAACCTTGGTAGGCCCGCGTGATTTATCGTGGCTGTCCCTGCTAACCTTTCCCTTACCATCCCCTGTCTCCTCATCTCCGCTCTGTATTTTAGCATCCTATACTGTTGAACTTAGAAAGATGGTTTGACCTTTTAAATTTCCCACCATTGTTTTTTTCTATTGACAGATAGTTGGGTGGGGAAAAGCTCCTAAATTTGTCCCTCAGTTACTTCACATTTGTTTTGTGTGTTTTGTATGATACAGCACGCTTTAATTTAATAGCTCTAGTTGGCAGGGCAGTGTGCTAATAAGCTAGTTTATGCCCATCACTGCCCCTTGGTTTAAATGAGAAATGCCAACTTTGCTGAGGTACAAATATAGAAACTTCTCCTCCTTTAACTGCTTGCTGCAGGAAAATAAGACTAAAAGTACAGGAACCCCTCCCCATTTTGCCCTTTGGGGGGAACCGCCCTGCAGTAATTCCTCTCCTTCCATCCCCTCTCCTTTTCACCCACTTCCTTTTGTTCCCTGTGAAGCCTCATAGCAACTCCTCCAGTTCAAAAGCTCCATCTCTAACCCGACCCTGAGCCGTACCCCACTAACAAGCCTGTCTCTAGAAGCTTAGAGGTGGCCTCGCTCCTGTGTCACTCCTCCTCTGGGTCCTGCTCGATTCCCGTTTTGGTGGAGTTAACTGAGGTTGGTTGGCCATTAGGGGTGCGAAGAGGAGAGATGAACCCTCATCATAAGTAATTACAGAGAGTTGAGAGGGGGGTGTAAAGAAGTAGGGTTTGTACGATGTATGGTTTCATAGAAGGGGCAATCCCCACTAAGAAACAGGCTGCAGAAGGGCAGACCTCTAGACTTATTAAAATTCCATTGCAAAACATATAAGTGCTCTGGGGAAGATGGGTATGACCGTCCAGCTTAAGGATACCTTAAGTCTGTCCAGACTCAGCGGTGAACCAGGAGGAGCATGACAGAGTTGCACCCTGGAATATGAGAGTTTAAGCCACCATAGAGACAGGAAGGGGGGGGGCAGAGGTGGTCACTCCTCTCTCTTTTTCTACTTTCTTTTCTCTGGCTTTTCTTCCTACCTTTCGCTCTCTCATCTGCTGTCGCTCATCAACACCCCACCTGGCCAAGACTCAGAAGATGGAACTTTTCATCCCTTCAACGGCCTTTATGTCTGCGGCCCTTGGATCAAACAGTCAGAGAGACCGGCTCACAGCTGTAGTTGTCTGAAGTTGCACTCATATTTGTCCTTGCCACACACACCTTGAACTGCTAGCAGGCCCCCAAACCACACATTTGCAGCTACAATTTGTACCCACATTCTCCCACAGAGAGCTGGGACCAACGTTCCCATTCCTCCGGCTTCAACTGGGCTGAAACGACACCTGAAGACGCTAAGGCGCTGCTCAGGATTTGTCTCTGCTTTTTTTTCAAGGGGATTAATTACCAGCTAAAGTATAACACATCCTTAGGGAACCCTCAGTATCTTTTAAGGCGGTAATCCTTGCCCATTTAATCCAATTGGTCACAATAATGACTAATTGGATTGATAATTAAATTCCTGCCGATTTAACTTCAGGAAAGGCTATAATTGGACAGAATTAGCTCTGATTATATTTATTAGACCTAGATGAGGACAATAACCTGTTCAGTGTGTCAGATGATGCTAAGTCTATCACACTAACATTCCCATATGACAACCGGCCGACATTTAATTTCTTGATCATCATGTCACAAATGTGGCTAATCTATTCCAAAAAACACTGCTGCTTACCAACAGATAGGGCCCGTGAACTACATGACCCCCACCTCTCTACAGCGCGACGCTGGTCCCTGGCTGTTTGTGTCCACTATTCTGTAGCGGTTGACAGCTCGAGACCACAACCCAACCACGCTGCCGCATGCACACACAGTTTACAGCAACAGCAATGATTCTTATCAAGATAGAGATATTCAAAGGGGAATACTCATGTAATACTTCATGATCCCTGGAAAGGAAGTCTGTTTCCCATTCCCCCATTCCAGGGGGAGTGGGTCAAAGGTCAGGCTAAGCTACAGAGCGGGATTCAGGTTGTTGCTGATGTTTACTGACATTTCAACCTGAGTCTTCCAGTTGAAGGACAAAGCTCTTTAACCAACACTCCACAGTCCTGACAACACATTGTGTAAAACGATGTGTCTTCGACTGTGTTTTTGTTGCACCACTTGTATCAAATAGCACAGCGTTGAGTCATATTTATTGCAGTGTGTGTGTGTGCACCAGGCGTGAGGTGGCTGGGATGTGCAGATCACCCTTTCTTGTCATTTACACTGTTGGGTTTCTCATGCCCAAAGTGCTGCAGAAGGCAAGCGAATCTCAAATTGCTGGACAACGTGAGCTGAAGCTAAAGGCGCTAGACGCTGCGTACGCTCTAGTGAGCGCACAGCAGATGCAGAAAAAAAAAGAGTGGATTTGCAGTCCTACTCAAGAAACCAACCAGAGATTCAGGACATCGAATTCTGGCCAAAGCATTTGCAGTTGTAGTTATTAGGCTTTATCTGACTACTTTAATGAGGTTAATCATATATTTATGACGTGTGAAGAATCGCATGCTTTATATTGTGTTATAATGATTTACAAAGAGGAAAAAGACAGACTGTTGACATAAAACATTGAAAAAGCTGATAAAAGCATCATGGTCTTTGCCAGATGGAATAGATTCCATGGTCTTTGCCAAATGGAATCTATGATCAGCATTTCAGAACTGCACCGGCATATCGAACCTTATAATTGCGAGTAAGTCTGTCATCACATAAAGTGTTTATTACACCAACAACGAAGCACTTTGCATAGTTGATTATTAGGTGTCATCAATATGTTGACAACGTTCTCCTTCTGTATGACCTCATGGTGTACGGTGAGTCTTGCCTTCTGCGGTGCTTCAGGGGTATCGGGTGGAAGGAGGGATGGGTGACGGGATTGATGGATGAAAAGGGTGATCCTGACTCAGAGCCTGTCCCCGGATGGTGGCCCCAGAGCAATGCTTGGTTGTCTGCAGAATGTACCTTGAAGGATGTAAAATGTCTTTTTTTTCTCTCTCTCTCTCTCTCTTTTATCTTCTTTCTGTCTCTTTCTGTCTCTTTTTTTTCCTTTTCTTTTTATTTGATCTCACCATTTCCGCTCTTTCTCCCGCCAGATTGTATCAGGATAGACTGTAACCTCAGTAAGTGGTTCTATCCATTTTATAAAGTGTATTTGTTTATCTCATCTTGATTCTGTGCAGTGGCCCTTTTCTGCTTTCGCCTGACCTCATGATGAGTGACACCTTCTCATTACCCCACGTCACTCTTCCATATTTTTAATGAGTTGAATTTACTATTCCATTAAGCATCTTTTTTTTTCTTCTCATTGCCATCTTTCATTTGTGTCCTTCTTACCCTCATTTGTACGTCTCCCTCCACATATTTTTCGAATACACAAGGTCGTATTTATCATCTTCCCATAAGTTATGTCACTTTGAGTTCCCTTTTTCTGTCACAGATTTAATTATTGTTTCATAATGATCTGGATGTTCCATCCTGCCGTCTTCCTCGCTTGCCTACCACTGTCATTTTCCTGTCAACCTTCACCAAAGACGCATTCAGAAAAGGGCAACTTGTCACACCCCTGTTGGATGTTCCTGTCTTCTATTGTTCTATTGTTCTATTATGCAACGCTCCCTCTCTCCACTCGGCTGCACACGCAGGTGTTGCTTGTTTTCTATGTGGGACAAACTGCCCCCAGAAATCCTAATTGCTAATCCATTGAGAGACGGCACCACCTGGTGCACGCTTGTTTTTTTCTTTTGGGATCAAGCCAATGTTTTTGTGCCACATGCTGACAGCATGATAGCCCACTGTTATTTCTATCATGACCACTGACAATTGAGCAACTAGCCTACAGGTAAGTGCTGCCAGCCACAGTGACAGGGATGGAGAAAACCTGATGTTTGTGTATGTGTGTATGTTCTTTAATTGGCATGGTGAGGGTGGAACCATTGAGACCTGACTTTGATTAACCCCAACAACCGAGGAGGTAGCATTGAAAAAACCATTGAGTGCTCTTCATTTGCCTTCCTTTAGTTTGTTTTAAGAATATGCACGTATTGAGTTCTGCAGTCAGAAGGATCAGTTCTGGACAAGGAACAGGGTTTGTTGTTGGCATTTGGTCAGGAGAGTGCTAGCTATTGTGTAGTGGCGATGGTTACAGAACCAATGTTTTCAGTGCCAGGTGATCCATACCAATGTGTTGGTGTGTTCTGTGCTTCGGCTGTATGTGTGTCACGTCCCTGCACTTAAAATACACTTGAACGCTGTTTATGTCAGACTTTATGGAGTGCAATCCAAAAACTTCAAAAGCCTCCGCCAGGCATGGAAGTGGTCTCAGTGTATGACGAATTACACCACTTATTATGTGTGGAGCCACTGGCATGACACATTCAATTTAATGCTCAGAGGAAATGTAGGCTCCGGATTGACCACTAGATGGCGTACACGCACTGGGGATGTTGTGTGATCGCCTGCATTTTTTTTCTTATTTTCGTCCCACTGCAGGTCTCTGTCATTTATCAGAAACTGACTTGGATTCCACGTTACTGTAAATTATCTTATGTGGTGGTTGAGGTCACAACAGATTTGTATGTTTTGACGTGACAGATTGTCAGAAGGCCTTTTAGTTTTTCGTAAAATGTCCATTCTTTCTTTATAATATCATGGCAACACAATTAATTGTATTGATTTTCTCTTAATCCAGCAGCTGTGTTATTGGTATATTGGTATTCACTGCTTGGACTACTTGACTTTTTTAAAAATAATATTTTATTTAACCATTATATTCGTTGGTTGACTGAGCGCTCTTATACGTCAGTTCCTTGATTCACGGTCACTCCGCACAAACCACACTCTGTAAAGGATCCCGAAATATGAGAGAGAGAGAGAGAGAGAGAGAGAGAGAGAGAGAGAGAGAGAGAGAGAGAGAGAGAGAGAGAGAGAGAGAGAGAGAGAGAGAGAGAGAGAGAGAGAGAGAGAGAGAGAGAGAGAGAGAGAGAGAGAGAGAGAGAGAGAGAGGAAAAATAGAGTGGAAGCAAACCAGGGTAGAACTTCAGACAACAATGTGTTCAATGCCATGACATCTGGCGGTCGATTCCTCCTCCAGAGAACTACAGTAACTTAAGCCCTGAGTTTGAGTAAGACATCAGGGTATCAATGTGTCTGCTGGATGGTTCATACAGACTATTACTATACATGTCTCATCAATGCATCGATGCATGCATCAATACAATGTCTTGAGCTACTAGCTTTAAGAGATGATGGCTAAAATGTACCATCTTGATCTCAGAATGTCCAAAGAGATGCAGTAATGGATCACCATAAAACCAAACCATGTTTCAGGAAAGCTGCATGGTTGGTATTGAAGACCGCCGGCTCATAGTTAACATTGCTAACACCCTAACAGCGCAAACTACTGAAAACAGTGCTGACAGAAATAACAGCGTTAAGCTGAGGGGGAACCGGACGACGGGTGCTCCGCCTCAGCGACCGGGACGACATTATTAGCTGCAACCGCCGCATGAAAGCAATGCAGCCGTGAGCTAACCATTGGGGCCCGCCCACGTGCACAGCGACTACTTCTAAAACGATTGACCTGCTCTACCATGTTGTACCACTTCTCGTGCTTTGTGAGATGAGAATGATCAGCGTTGTGTACTGAAGTGTCCCTGTTCTGCCACCTTAAGGCGACTGGATGTGATATGGAGCAGCGCTGCAGCCCTCAGCTCCCGTCAGGTCAGGGTGTCAGGCTGATGATATCTGTTTGGAAGGTGGCCTTTCAGCAGCCAGCAGCACCTTCTCTCAGCGCTAGATGAGCTGCGATCTGTCATGACATATGGTCAGCATGCGGGGCGCCAGCATGCGTCTGCTAATGTCATGCCCTTTGGCCTATCCACCTGCACGCTCTCACTCCAGACCACACTGAGACACACACCACGTCTGTGTGTATAACAATAAAGTGGACGCAAAAACGATTCGTAACAAAAATACACTGCACATGAATTATTGGCATGTGGATCTGTCATTTTTTTAAATGTAACCTGACAATAACAGATGCTTCCAGACAATGAAGAGCTGTGTAACTGCGTGTAGCAATGCATATTCTATATGTTACATTAACAGCACGGGACGGGTGATGGATGTAAGTTGTGAGGTTCCAACTCTTATAAAGATACTGCTGCACAGGAAATGATTGAATAGCCATGCAGTGAACAAGATAGAGGACAGTAGTGAATGTTAAAGGTGACAATACCTATAACCCTCAATCAGCTTTGTATTATTATCAATGGGGTCACAGAATCCCACTGGACTTAATAGTTAGCCCACATTTGTCACGCCCCTCGACGTGTGTTACCGACGCACGAGGCACACTTTAGCATCTGTACGAGGCGCGCCGAGCTTTCAGCTGAATGTATCTCCATCCACAGCAATAACAGACTACTCAATGAAGTAGTAGGGAGGCAGGCGGGTGTATGGACGCATATGCACACAATCCTATTGATTTTTATTTAGTAGTAACTAAATACCATGGCATATTTTTCACCTACCCCTTATACTATGATTGGGTCATTTTCAAGATAAGAGATTTCAGTTTCCTCACACACTGATAGCTAATTGAAGCAGGAGTTGAGGACATCTAACGATGCCACGGTTATGTGAACGCCCACACGCACAGATGTACGCACACATGCATTCACACATGCATTCACAACAGATGCATGCCTAATTTGACACATATTGTGTGCAGGGAAATGAATCCCTGAGATTGCCCACACGAACGCGGTGCGTTTCTGTCACTGTAGCCGTCACCCTCCTCAGTCTTAACTGCTTCCAACCAAGTCGTCAGCTTTCACACTCCTCCCTCCCCCATGTGTGTTGCACGAGGACAGTTCATATCGCCGTGTAACCGTTGCCACAACAGATACAGTACTTGTGTTCAGAGACTGCACGGCTCGTGGCCATCTTTGTGCTTGAATCTCATTAGTATTGAAGTTTCTTACCAGCCACCACTGTCGCTCGTCTCCAAGCCGATGGCTTACTTACGTTCTCAAATATTGAATATGAATGAGTTTCCAATCACTCACCTAAAGCATGAGTCATCCCAGCCTACCTCAGCCAAATAGATGTGAAAGAAGGATTTGCTGTTGGCACTAGAAGTTGCCCTGAGCACGCACGACATCCTACGGTTTCTGGAGGTTTAGCGTCTATCGGAGTTAGACTGTATGAAATGTATTTTGAAGATGCTCGGATTGGGATTTGATTTTTAAAGGCAATTTAATGCTCCAATGGAGGGGAGCACCTCTTTCTTTAATGTTCATTTTACCCTCCAAAACCCCAGGCCAAATGTGATGCAATGAGCCAATAAAAGGAATATGTTATTAACATAATGCACCCACCCTCAGAGATGGCGACATCATATGATAGAAAGCAATCATCTAGTTCAGCAATGGACAACATCAATTAATTTCACATTTGCCAGTAGTTAACAAGTATAAAGTATTGAACAGGTTGTGTAATACTAGTGTACTTGTAATCACCAGTGAGGAAATGTAAATTATGAAAACACATTGGATTCAACCAAAAAAACATAAGCACATGGATATCTCCTCCATGGATGCAACTTCATTTATTTTCCACACACTTTATCATATTTTGCTCTCCGCATGTTTCAATGGGAACCAAATGCCTCTTAAAATGTTCGACAGAAACAACCTAATAAAGAAGTGCTTTGAAGCCATATGAACTTCAAAGGAATATGTAATCAGAACATTTACCTCTCTACAGCAGGAATGAAATGTGTTATTGTGTGTGTGTGTGTGTGTGTGTGTGTGTGTGTGTGTGTGTGTGTGTGTGTGTGTGTGTGTGTGTGTGTGTGTGTGTGTGTGTGTGTGTGTGTGTGTGTGTGTGTGTGTGTGTGTGTGTGTGTGTGTGTGTGTGTGTGTGTGTGTGTGTGTGTGTGTGTGTGTGTGTGTGTGTGTGTGTATGTATGTATGTGTGGTTGTAAACATCTGTGTGTGATGAATTGTAATATGTACACTACTAAGGCTGTTACCTCTATCTCTCTCATTACATATAGTGTTCATGTGCATGGAGACATTTCTATCAACAGAGGCCAGACAGAAGAATGTTGTTTATTATGTATAAAAAGTAGAATGGCTTGGTTAGGATATGTTTAAGGGGTGGTTGTATTTTTACCTTGCATGGCTTCATCCAATATTCAGCTTTTTGTTCTGGAAATGTATGCAGGTTAGCACAAATGTGATAAGGCACATACGTAATACATACAAGTATTATTATATTAAGTATAATATTCTTAATGGAAGAAATCAACTTGGGAAGTTTAATAGTGATTTATATTAGTTACATTATCTCATCTTAAGCCACATTTATCTATTCATCTCCCCCTTCACTTGCCAACAACAAACTTTAGAATACGGTTTAAGATTTTATTCATCAATTAAATGAAATGGCCATTTAATATCTATTGTGTAACTGTTAAGAAGAGTGCTTGTTATTAGCGTCCGTCATAGTATTTCAAGTTTCAAGTTACAAGGTTTTATTCGCCATTTGTGCCTAGACCAACAGTCCAGACACATTGGAAATCTTGCGCAGGGCTCTCCCGAGTCAAGTTTAGAAATAACACTATAATAAGAAAGATACAAAGATATTTGTAAAAAATAAAAATGTAAAAGAAAACACTATACAGAAGGTGGTAGTGAAAGGTGGTAATATGTACAAGAAAGGTGCTAATATGTACAGTTTTGGATACAGTTTTAAATTACAGACCGTTTTAAATTGTATAGTTCTAAGTCATAATATGTCACATATTGCACATGATAAGTGTAGTGAGGTAGTGTTGGGTTATTACACATATTTCAATAGTTTTGTTTTGCCCTCAGTCTGACTGTGGCAGGGAAGAAGCTGTTGAAAAAGCGTGTTCTGTGAGAGATGATGCAACTCTGTCGTGTCTCAGGTTGTACGTGCATTGTTTGTGTCTGAGCAGAGAGTGAGCTGGGTGGAGTGAATCTAGTAGAAGTATTAATAGTCTCAAATATGAAACAAGTGCACATTGCGTTTATGACAAACAAAACAGCGTAAAGAGATGGTCATGGATGCCACTGTGCCTTGTGTGTTTTTAGTTCCTCTCTTCCCCCTCTCTCCGTGAACTCCAGACACCTGAGGCAATCTGCTCACTAGACCTAACCGGGTGAGGAGATTGCCTTCCTGCCACTCTTGTCTAATAAGAACTGTCCACACCAATGTTCCACTGCCTGCTTGTACTCTGGACACAATTTAAATTATTTTACTCGTAGAAGGGAGACAATTCTCTGCCTTTTCACCTGGGACCAGGTCAAGCACCGCGAGCCGGCATGTTTAAGGAGACGATGGGGTCCACTGAACAGCTTTTAGAGCATGTGGGGCAGGAGGGACCTCAAGTGGATTGCGGATTCTGCCTTTCTGGGACTCAACCTTGGCAGCCGAGTGGTTGAAGCCATGGCTTTGCTCAGCTCCAACGACATTATTACTTACACTGCTCTGTCTTCTACTTCTCCTTTAATCCGGATGGAGGGATTTTACTGGTGATGTGGTTACCCTCCTTTATTGTATGTATGTACCTCTGGTAACCTGGTTAGACCAATACATGGTGATGATGACTGTACAGTATTCAGAAAAAAGGGGCTTTATTTGTCTTGAAGTTCTTGTTTCTCAAAATATAAGCAGTTGGCAAATCATGAACCTATTTTGGATCTTAGAATGTGTTTTAGTGCGCTGGATTCTAAGCATTTCGTGAAAACTGGAACCGTTGTTTGTAGCTTTTCTGCTGTTGCACAGGAATTTAGCCCTTTAATAGAAGGTAGCACAAACTCTATGTCTCTAATGTAGTAGATTGACAAATGAACTCAATACAGGTTAGGTTCAAGGGGAGCCTGCAATTAATAGTCCAACAAATAATCTTACAAAGTATTTTATTCTGAATAAATGGTGCATCAATAGACTATGATTTCCTATATCCACACGGGGTTCAAGCTTCCTGGATCATATCTCAATGGCCGCACAGAGGATTGTGGATGTGTCTGCCTCGTCGGCATAGCCTCAGTCCACCACCAGTCTGCCTCCTCACAGGTTAGACGTGCACTCATTACAGAAACTCTAATGAGAGAACCGGCAGCAGCCCGGAGCTGTCGAAAGCCATACTGCCTGTCAGGACTGATGGCTATCCCATGGGACCATACCCTCCTGCCACAGCATGCTGGAAACTGCAGGTAAAATTATAAATCAGCATCCCTCTGGGACCTTTTTTCTTTCTCGAAACCGTGAGGGAGAAAGATGCGAGGAGGGTGAGGAGGGGGACAAGAGGACGATGGACACAGATAAGAAGCAGACGATGGGAGGCAATGAAGGAGGATGCAGATGGCAGTATGAAAGGAAAGCAGGGGACTCGCCTGTGCTTGAAGCTCCGAAGGGAGCACTCAGACACTGGAGGGGACGGGCAAAATGTATGATTCATTCCCCGCTTCTCCAAATCAATCTGCCGTCCTCTCAACATCTCACCGACTCAAATATGTCTTCCTGCGGTGGCCGTTCGGTATTCTCGAAGCTATTGGCGGAGGTTATCTTTTCACAGATTCTAAAACACCGGCGCACCCACCCCTCATCCTTGCACAGGGGGGGCGGGGAGAAAGTGTGTGGCCCCCGATAGCAAGCGGTGAATACAAATGTCTGTGTTCGAGCGTGCATTACACGCACGTTGCTTCAGAGAAAGGAAAGTACACACTTGTGTGCGTGTTCACACGCACACACACACACAGGTACAGGCTGCCTTATCTCTGTAATTGGCACAAGGGGGTCAGAGCGGCAGGCGTAGATAATCATGGCAGGTGGTCATAATAATAATCTGTTCACCACTCCCCTACTTATTATCAGAACCACACACACACACACACACACACACACACACACTGTTCCATACTCAAACACTAACCTGGTCGCCCCCCCGTCTTTTTTCCCCCTGTTTGTGATGCTTCACCACACACACACACACACTTAGCACTCTCCAATCCCTCCCATGCACCCACAGTGAAACATCCCTCTACCCTCCTTCATGAAACAGATCTGGTACAGTGGAACGGGGAGAGATGCTTCACGGGGGGCAGAGCTTGATAGATTAAAGGGAGAGAAATGTAGGTTAGAATGGGGTAACGGGAATAAATGAGTGAGAAGAAGGAAAAATAGCTGGGGATGATGGAGATGTCTCTTTGCATTTCTGTCAGCGTTATCTGCTCATATCTTTCCCTTCCATCAAGACATCGCTGCTGTTAGCAGATGACTGCCATTTAGATGACACGCATGCAGGCACACACACACACACAGCTTTTTATTAGATCTGCAGCGATAGGCCTGCACTGCTTTTGAGATAGAAAATATGATTTCTTAAGATAGGCGCCAAATGGCATTATCGTCAAAAGAGGTCTTATTCTGATAACTCAGAAGAGCAAAGTAAATCCTGTCACTTGCCATGGAAACCGTATTAACGTCTGCAGCCTTATGTAAGGCTGTCTGCCTTTGTTTTTACATCAAAAATAACAAGTCCATAAGGGTCACTCCATCGAAGAAACACTCATAAACCGCACTGCGCAGCAGAAGAAAAGTCATTCCTGCTTCCATTCCCACACATGGTCTATGTGTGTAATAACCATTTGGTAAATGATGCCTGCAGTGAGTGACTGAGAACACATACTGTACTGCACATCGTATTGGCCACGCTCTCCATTGGCTCAATTTTACACACTTGAGAAGGCACCTAAGTTTCTGAAGAAGGCATCCTTAGTTTAGTCCGAGCTCTTTCAGACCTGAGAAAATACATGAGAAACCGGTGTCTGGACTGTGGGCAGAGTTAAGCAAATCCTTTCGGGATTATTTTAATTAAAATAAAAGAACATGTGATCAATAAAATGAGTTGACTGTAGCTCAGCTGTACAATGCATTACATTGACTTATGGTAAACAGTACCAAATGTAAATTCAACGTGCAAGTGCATTTGCGTCTTTTTAAATAAGTTCTTATTTCCTCACTGGCCCTTTGAATTTTCTTCCTGTATTATTTTAGTTTTGCATCTTTTTTGTTGACATATTTGTTCAATATCCGATAAAAATGTAGGAGAAAGTTGTTTATCTATTGCCCCAATGAGAAATTTACGCTGGCGTCTCTACCACCAAGACTTTTATTAATGTACTCATTTTTCATAGAATTCACAAATATTTTGTACCATGACCCAACCGAGAAAGCAAATGATTTAAAGTGACCTCCTGACCTCTGTGTGACTCTCATTTCAAAAAGGCCTCTCCTTCAATACACGAAGCACACGTGTCTGTTCAGCCTGCATTTGTCTCGACAGATTGACTATTTCAAGTATGAAGTATGCCAAGAAGGCTCCTCCCCCTTCAAACCTAGAAATGCAGATATTACAAACGACACATTGTCCAGTTGTTGATGATGGCGTTTACTGAGACTAATGCATGGCCGTACTGATTTCACAAAGTGCCCCTGAAGCTTGTACTCCACATAAAGAGTATAAAGAGACTATACATAATGTTATTGTTTCACATTGTTAATGTTTAATATTGGTTAAGTTCCAGTTCACTATTCAAACCCAGCTGAGCATGCAGACTATAACATGTAATGTAATATAATATAATGGTCTTGTGTAATCTGGCTTCTTATACAAATTGTATTACCTTCCGCATAAGATGTTCTGAATACATGTGACATGTGTTGGAGGTTATTATATGTGTGCATCATGAAGCTGGCAGGAGATTATACTGCATGGAAGACGTTATTTAACCCAGCATCAGTATCTCACTGCTATAATTATAATAATCCAAATAGAATGTAAAGAAACGTTTAGTTTTTCAACAGAAACGAGCCTAAGCGGTCACGACTTCAGTAATGATTCCCATAAACTGCTGCTCTGGTTTGTTTGATAGTGGCTGGAATTCTACCAGCTAGAAAACTGTATAAGTATAAGAAAGAAAAAAAGAAACATAAAATACCTATATTCCCTTTCAGTAGGGCTGGGCCATAATTCAAAATGATAATGTATCTCCTTTTAGATGGATTAATGGGCGTGATTAAATCATAAGTCAATATATAATAATGCATAATGCATGTTTCATGGAAGTGTATTCATAAATTCACTTAACTTTCATTTTTATTCATTTTCCCCTCGAAATACTATATTACTACTTATTTTCATTTGTATATAAATCACACGTGAGTATACATAAATAGGCCAGGAAACTATATGGTGATAACTTTATCAATTTATGAAATTACTTTTATTGGGATAGGTTTTGGCCATATAGCGCAGCCCTAACTGCCATGTTTGTCATGTCAAGCCCCATATAGTCCTCTTATACAGACTGGATAAATACATTATGGTGTATTTTACAAGTATTATATATTCTATAAATTAGAAGGGATAGTGACAGTGATCTTAACAATTTCACTGTGATATATATTGTATTCCCTTGTCACTCACTCGTGTATATTATACCTCGTGGATTCATCCCCTCATTTAACTTTTTTTTTTTAAATATTCTTGCATATATTTACATACATTTTGTAGCTGCTGTCCAGAGAGTTTTATGGTATTTCTCTCATAATGTATCAGTGATATTGTTTGAGACACATTTTTCCACGATGACGTACGGGCAGACTCACAAGGTGAAAATGGCCTGTGAAGAAGACCTGTTTGCTCTTCATAAAGGACAGCGGCCAAACCGCTTTGCACACGGCATCCTCAATCTGGCATTACCATCTCTAATGAACGTGGCTAGCGTGTGAGAGTGGCGGCAGAGAGGGCGTCGCTGTGCATGAGTTAAGACCCCGCCGTCCAGACACCAGGCGCCTGGACTAATCAAGTGTGAAGGTTGCGAGGCGCAAAGAGCCATTAACCTCCCAAACACAGGCCGTCATCGCCGTCTGCAGAGGACATACCGGAGGGCGTGTGTGTGTGTGTGTGTGTGTGTGTGTGTGTGTGTGTGTGTGTGCTTCGTTTATTGCTGTCTGATGGAGAGTGGATTGTGAGGGTGTCTGATAGGAAGTGTGCGAGTGCATGCTGCGTGTGTCTGCAGCTCGGACTGTTGTCACCTGTATGGAGAGAAATGTGTGTGTGTGTGTGTGTGTGTGCGTGTGTGTGTGTGTGTGTGTGGTCCATACACACTATTCCCATATGGCCGTACAGTGTGGCTGTGCCTGGCATGCCCAGGCCTGCGACCGCCTGTTTGACATGCCACTGTGTTGGCTGGTGTGAAGCCATGCTGAACCGGCCCATCTGCTCCGGGCCGAGCTGGCACATCGGAGAGCTGACTGGAGACGGGGATGAGGGAAAGGGCATCGGACGGGGTTTGGCGAGGCGTGGCGTCCACAAATTCTACATAACGTCAGCCCTCCAAACGGTCCAGAGCATAAACAAGGGTGTGATTGAGTGTGAGGGTGTGTTTATTTCAGAGGAGACACACTTAGGACAAGTGGATAAGCTGTCCATCTTAGTCTTGATGAAGGTATTAATAAGAGGGTGTTTTCATGAATGCCCCTCTCCCCAAACTTTTGTTTTGGGCTCAGTGACAACTAAGTCAAAGTAATCACAAAATGAGTCTAACTGGAATGCAATCTTTTGATGGCATGTTGGAATATAAAGCTTTTTTTGTATGCATTTGTCCACTGTTTGTGGATGGGTTCCTCATGGCCATCGCCAACTGGATGTCATAGTTTACTCACCTATGTATTTCTGATGCATCACAGGATAGAGGTGTGTGTATTGTGGGTGTAAAGCTGTAGGAATAAGCTTGTGTTTGATAATGTTTGTGTGGGTTCTGTGAGTGGGATTGTAACTCTGCTGCTTTTTGACGGAGGCCAAATGTGGTAGCTAATGCTGAAATGCATCGGGATTGTTCTTTTGCATTGGCTTTCAATACGATGCAATGTAAAGGCGTATGTATAATTTCAACATTAGTTGGGTTACACATTTGAATTGGTGGGTTTGGTTACACTTAATTTCCTGCATTCTGGTGAATTGTTATTTACCAATTCATGGTGGAAATGTCTATAAAGGGAAAGACAGAATTGAGACTGCAGGCGACAATTAAGCATTTAATGGAATACATTACAACAAGGCTCTCAGTAATTCAGTTTTGCTTCCAAATATGTAATCTCCTGAAGATCAATTTCACCCATTTAATGTGGACAAACATCTCGGCATGATCTATCACGTGAATTCATTTCAATAAATTTATAGCCCCCTGGATTTATATTGCTTAAATGTGTTTCTGCTCACAATTTCTCAAACGTTTTGCACATTCAAAAACATTTCCCACATATCTGTTTTCCTCTGAGAAGGCGGGAACACAAAAGTGGGATCAGGAGCGACTTAACCCTTCATAGAGAAAAGAGAAAATATATTTGATGTAAGCACATTATGCAATTATGAACAAATTAGTGGTGATGATTTTAGGCCCTCTGGAAAGTGATAGGGACACATCACCAGTGTAAATTACACACCTTAATGTCGCGATTAATGTAACGCCACGAAAGAACACACCCAAGTCAATACAGATGTGCTAAATGTGTGAATCTGTGTAATCTTGGGTTGGGCCAGGTTATCAGTGTTTGTTTCACACCATGTCAGGGGCTCCTTTCTCTTCAGCAATGAGATGTGCAGTATTTATAGGATTTGTTCATGTGGGTGGGAGGAGGGCATTCAGCCGTTTGAACTTAACAGACAACGTATTGTGAGGTTCTGTTGAAAGAAAAATCAATAGCAAGTCAAGCAGATTCAGAAGGGATGCAGTTCAGGAAGGTGCTTTAAAAGCAGCGATACCTGGGACAGATGAGCTGTTTGTTTGTGTGTGTGTGTGTGTGTGTGTGTGTTTGCATGCAATGCAGCAGTCATCTAAAGGGAAAAAAAAGAATGTGTTGAAGGAGGAACGGACTCCAAGAGAGACCGAGGAGGAGACGGCAGAAAGTGTGTAATTGTGTGTGGGTGGGAGAGAGGTGGGCGGGGGGCGTTCCTCTTCATTACCGGCACTAAGGAGCCATGCCAGGAGCACAGATGGCGGAAGAGAGAGGGGGCACGTAAAACTGCAGCACACACTTGCCCACTGCGTACGTTCACACACTCAAAACCAACATGAGGAGCATGTAAATATTAATATAAATGTCCTCAAAGCTCAATATGCTCTCCTAATAATTGTGATATACAAGTCAGGTATCGTAAAAAAAAACACATTTGCAAAGACATCACCTGCCCCCTCCTACGCACACACACACACACACACACACACAGACACACACACACACATGCCATGAAGCTATCCCGTGGTGTTCCCGTGCCAGTCTCTTAGCCGGGAAAGCAGCCATGCTGACACTGCATTTCTCTCTTTATCTTTTGGCCTCCTCACACACGCACACACACACACACACACACACACACACACACACTGACAACCTCTTACCAGCACTGATGCTATAACCTAAGAACTAAATTAACATTTTACAGCACCTTTTTTAAAAATGGTTCCATCTATTTCTTTGTGTTTCTTTATCTGTAACGCACACACGCACACACACTTTCTCAGACCCCCAGTGGTCCAATTAAGAGTACTGGTCTGTTTGCACAGCAGGAAAACCGGGCAGCATGTTGGTGTGTGGGAGATGTTTCTATTGTGCACAACATGTACTGCTCTCCTCTGCAAGGTTGAACAGAAGAGCAAGCTCTCGCACGTCCTCTCTCTCTCTCTCTCTCTCTCTCTCTCTCTCTCTCTCTCTCTCTCTCTCTGTCTCTCTCTCTCACACAGACCTCCCACAATTGTTGGAGGCAAGAAATCCATGTAGTCTCAGTTCATAGCCTATGTTATCTAAAGTACACCTAAGAAATGCCTACAACCTCACCACAAGTCACTTTGTTACATAAAATCCGTTTCTTAACACCTGATAGTTTTTTAATACACAGAATGCAGACCATAGCTTCAATAACTTAGAAAGCAATCACAGAAGAATGCTGATGAATGGGTCCGATATGTGACTTGCATGTATGGAGGAATTGCACCTTGAAGAAAACATGAATGCTTTTAGTCCTATGGGTTAGAAGTGTATTACAACAACAATAAATATAGTCCTCACAACAACAAACAAATATTCAACAGCCAAACCTTTTCGTCACCTTTTTTCACAGACTTATTTATTTGTTTTTGTTCACACTTGCCTCATGATTACTGGAAGAGCATTTTGCATCTGCTGGCTTCTGAGTTCTGTTGAAAATGTCAGATTACATCGTTGCCTCAGGCACAATCAAGGAGGAGGAGAGGGCTTTCAGGTGATGATGCCATATGGTTGCTTTAATCCAACACTGTGTTGTCTCCATGCATGCTTCGTTTTGTAACAGTACACAGCATTTATATTTTAATGTTTTCCTCATTTTGTTTCCAATTTCTTGAGTCAAAATAACATAGAAGAAATAGTAGAAAACAGCATCATGAAATAAATGTTATTTTAGAAACATTTTCTGTTGAACATTTTATATAGATAAGCTTGTGCTTATTTCCATATCATGCTAATATTGTATTGACAATGATTATTTTCTTTACTTACTCATTTTGACAACACCATGTTCATCTATTAGCTCCTGCTGGTCACCTCTGTGTGTACATATAATGCACCTGCACCAGTATGCGAGAGGGTTCATCTGTGCTCTCCCAGATGGTGAGAAAACAGTGGGCTGCCTGAGGTCTATCACCTGGTCGTGAAATGCTAATTATTAACATAAATAAGTTTCACACTGATACTGCATATGCACATAACCCCACCTTGATTGAAACATCTGTCCGTCTTGCTTAGCGTGAATTTTTTAGACATCTTTTTTTCCATATGAATTCACAAAGAAGCCCGACCTTACAATTCCCTCTGGTCATCATTTGGTCTTTCTGGCTGGATTTTTATCCTCCTCTGCAGTTCTGCATGAAAAATCCATTTCAATCAGCTGGTATACACCCTCATCCCTTACGTTTTCAGCTATCTCTCCTCAGTCTCCTCCTCGTGCCCTCTCTTCTCACACTCAGCGTCCTCCCTCTTTCCTCAGAGTGGGGCTGCTGAGCCGAGAATGAAGCCATTTTAAATCAGACTGCAGTCCACTGTTATATTTTATTTTCTCTAATTTGTGAGGGTAGATGCATGTGTGTGTGTGTGTGGCTTTGTGGAAACTTGTGAATGCTAAAGGCACTAGTACTCGCTCCACATAATAATGTTCTCTTCCAGGGAATTGAGCTTGATCTGGCATTCGCTCCTGTATCCCGTACTTGAGGATGGCGAGGTCTGTCAATTCTCGTCAGAGAGGATATCGTGCTGTAGTTGAAGGGGATCTACTGTTATGGAACTAACATAGTAGCTTTGGTTCCCCTGCTCATTTGAATTTGGCATATTTGGGGCACATCATTGTTCTAGGATACAGGATTCTGTTCAATGTTACATTTATTTTGTTTGCTGATCAGAGAGTTTCCAACGCCACCGTGATGTTTTCATTCAACATCGTCGTATTCAACCATGGCATTTTAACATCAATCGATCAACAGTGGTCAAGACTAACTAAACCGAGACAAAGTTATGACCAAGACCAGAATGTATCGACACTGAGAAAAGACCAAGTGTCTGATGGGGTTGAGACCAAGTCAAGACCAAGACCATATCAGGGCAAGAGGAAACCAGGACCAGACCTGTGCGAGTTAGAATGTGCAACCTGCAAACCATAGGCCCTCCTCGCACCCGCAGAAAATAAATGAGGATCCCTCTTTGTTATCCTTGATCAAATAATCAAAAGGCATAGCAGAGGTGAATTTTACGCGTGGGAATGTTCCTTTGTTTTCCTTGAGCATTCACAGTAATGATGAATTAGAAAATGCACGGGCAGTTTTGTAATATCTCTGCAGTCGTGGTCTTGACCGGTCTTCAAACAAAAGACCTCATGAGGACAAGATCGAGACGAGACGATGACCTTTCAAAAAGTGGTTTTCAGACCCAAGCTGGAGACCAAGATCGATCTTGAGTTCTAGTGTGTCGATGGGCTCAGTCATCACATTCAATCCCTCCTAGCGAGCGTTGACTTGCTGACACGCCCCGCTGTTGCCCCTGACCCCTAAAATCTCAAACAGTCATGCTCGAGCCGCCCTGACAATGGCTCTCACCCCATGTATGACTGCATGACTCATGGCCGGGCCTGTTGTCGGCTACTGCTGAACCAGCAGTTGACTTATCAGGCACTGCCCGTGGCTCTTCTAATGCTGCGGTGCTGTTGTTTGGGCCACAACGTTGGCCTTAGCGGAGATCGCTCCTCTTTGGCCGGCTTCAAGCCCTCTGGCCAGCATCAGACTGCGGCGCGCTCGTTAGCTTAACGACCATGTCGGGAAAGCTCGCTGGGTTTTGCCGTGAGGCCAGCGTCGGGTTTCATGCAGAATGAAGAGGCATAAATAAACATTCTGTTTGTCATATGCTCTTTCTTTCTCACATACCCCAGGCTTCTGAGAGGGCACACTCCTCCATCAGCGGTCCGAGAGACATCTTGATCTCTCTGCCACCTCGATACAGTCAGACTTCCATCATCTCTTACTTGCTGATTGGCATGATGGAAACGCTGCCATCGTTGACGGACGAGCCGCTTAACTCTCTGAAGTTGTTTTCATTAGGGTTTCGACGTAATGATCATATAACTGCATTTGAGTACTTGCTGCTGCAACAGCAACCGTACGGCCTGAACAGAGACCGATGGCAACAACCTGCATCCATTGGCTGGCGGCTCGTGTTCAATTAATCCGATTGCATTCATCAAGTTTGTTGACAGACAGAACACAGCGACGGGGGATGGGTGACTGCTGGAAAACATCACACCTCTCATTTATGGTGTGCCGACACAATCGATGAAATTAACCCACTCCTCTCCAGCTCCCATTTGCCACATTTAGAAAGTGCAAGGCATATGGATGGACCGAGAGGCCATGGGAACGAAAGAGACAAAGAGAGAGGCAGCTCCTGTATGTGTGATCGCAACCCTTTCCCTTGCTGATCTCCGAGACAAAGTGAGACGACGTAAGTGGCAGGACGAGAATTGTAATAATCGCCAGCTCGTTTATTAATGAGCCCCGCAAACCCCTTTCTTGTTCTAGCATCGAGTACTTCTCTCTGCTACTGGCTGAATTAAAGGCTCGGCGGCTCATGGGCTGCCAGCTCTCAGCTTTCTTATTTTCAGTGTTACCCGGGCAGTAATACACTACATGGAGCCAACGGCAGGTGCTTTATCAATATGTGGTTTTGAGGTTATCATTGTACTGGTGTAACAGACATATGGCTGTTAAGTCAAATTATGTAAGTTAAAATTGGAAAATGTGTAATTGTAATCATTTTGTCATTGTGACAAGCTGTTCAACCACCTTTGACCAACAAGTTAACAGGTGTGTGACTTGCATCCCAAACTTCCCTCTGCTTTTCCTTATGTCTTGTTACTGTGTGTTGCACCAACAGGGGCCCGGGCTTAACCTTTACATCCTTCTGCCCCCCCCTTAGACTTGTGTTGCTTGGCTAGCCCAGACCAGAGCCGCCTATATATCTTTTGCCCCCGTTGTTAGTGGTGTTACGGCCAAATGCTGCTAGGTGTGTAGCAGTGGCTCTTGCTCTCCTGAAGCCTGTTGAAGCCAAACCAAATAAATAGCCATTCCCATTTGTTTGTGCTGCACTAGACTCTTCTAACTCTAACCATCTTGCATCAGCCAGCCGTTACTGATGCACTTCGTTTCACTGTTCTTTTCTTTGTTTTTTTTTAATCATCTTTATCCGTTTTCATATTTCCCCCCTCTATTATCCTATCCATCTCTGTATCAGCTTTAACTTATCTGCCGGCAACTTCCATCAACCCATTGCACTCCTTGCAGTAATATAGCAGCCTTTTTCCCTCTGTTTACTTCACACATGGTGTGATCAAAAGTGTCTCTCTCCAATTCCACGTGGCTGAAGACAAAAAGCCCATACAAAAATATATAATAAAAAAAGGAACAAGAGTAAACGGGAAAACTATTCTCCAGCGGGCCATGTGTGTGTTATTGCCCTCAATTGATTTTTTTTTTGCAGCGAGACTACATAATTTCACACACAACTCGGAAGGAGACAATCATATTTTTCCAGGATGCACTACATCATCCAGTCAAGCACCTTGTATAATACACTCAAGCTTCCGCCAGCCAACAAGTCAGAAAAGAGCCACTGTAATATTAGATCTGGATAAACAAATCATCAGTGCCGGTGGTGTAAGAAAACCATTGCCTTTGCATGTCACTTTTCTTTATTCGCCAGCAACAATGGCCCTCGCTCCACTCCAGAGCTGTCTAAAAGGGCGCCCAGTCCAGAGGGGACTTTATGGAAGTGACTAGTCTCCTCCGTCTTTCTGCTATTTCGGTCTGCCCTGCTGCCAATGAGTTGAAAGTCTCCCCTCATTATGTTGTTGCTCACGGAATCCTCCTCCTTCCCCCTCACCACTGATTACCCTCAGCTCGGTGCAATGCCACCCTGCACGCCCACAACTGGCAAGCCTTCGTTTCAGCTCCTGCATCCACGTGAGCTGTTATTTTTCTTTTTTTGACGTCACATCCCATCTCACTTATATATTATTCTGTTATTGAACCCTTAAACGGACGTTGACGCCACTATTAACCAGCATCAGCCCCCGCCTTGACTTTAGCCATGGTTCACGTTGTGAATGAGGGATTCACGATGGCTGTTTTAATGAAAATCTCCTGCTGTCACTCTGCTGACAATGTGTTCCTATGTTGATGTATTAAGGCTCCATCATTGGCAGGATATAAATGACCCGATGCCCACTTTGAAAAGACGATTGGGCAAATATGTCTTTAGCAAGCACTTCTGCCAACCCATGTGCCTTTGTATCAAACGGTCACCTTCAGTGGCGGAGGTAAAACAACGGCAAGAGGGGGAACGAATGTCCTGCGTCCCCCATCAGGAGAATCCTCGATGTGATGAACTGAGACTTGAAACACGACTTCATATGATGTTTGTAGTGCAGCATCTCAAGCTGCGCTACAAACTAGCTCACTGGCTCACTTAACTGGTGACGACAAATGCACTGCCTTTGATGACATTCTGCGGCAACACCATGAGCATTTGAATAGACATTCGATTTTACCATCTGTCCGGACGGATAATTTGATTCCTTTCATTTTCCAGTGTCCAGGAAGGATCCGTAGTGTGACTGTTTCGCAAACACGCAGGTTTTCTCCACCAGCACTGTCACCTACTAAAACCTACTGTGTGTGAACTCTGTGTGTGTGTGTGCGTGGGTGCATGAGTAGCCAGGCACAGCATTCCCACTGTGCTGTTTGTGATTTGGTTTCTCCCTCCCACCCCCCCGCCCACCGAACTACAGGCAAAGGACCTGAGACGCTGTTCGCCGGGCAGAAGCTGAACGACAATGAGTGGCACACGGTGAAGGTGGTGCGAAGAGGCAAGAGCCTGCAGCTGTCTGTGGATAACGTCACAGTGGAAGGTTAGTTGTGTCTGCCACACTGAGGGAACCATTTAGGGTGCGAGGCAGTGAACGAGACCACAGTGTGAGAATGCAGTCACTGATCCATGTTTATCACTCCACAGTAACATATCCACCCACACACAGAAAGTCAACTATCTTTTCCATTTGTCACTAAAACGACTCATTTGAGAGCGGAAGATATCTAATTATAATGATAATGAGTCAGACCTGCAGGTGGCATATGGTTAGTTCATTTATTATTAAACACCTATTTAGGGAAAGTGGTACCATAGCTAAAACAACATGAAGTATTAGCAGATATTTCTGAGATTACTATGTCTCATTTAAAAGGCTGGAAATGGAGAGTCACATCCCCATCCAACCCATATAGATGGGAGGATTAAGTCATTGTAATTTGTACTGCACCAAAGACAAATGAAAGGGGGAGATGTTTTTCAAGCACATACCGATGAGTGTGCAAAGCACAGAGGAACAGGTTATGACAACTTCTGAGAAAAATATTAAGAGAAGGATGAAAAGGTCAAGAGACGAGGTGGAGTCACGAGGACTCGCAGTATTGTGGCCCCGGGCGAAAGGATGGCAGGGCAAAGGGAGAGGTGAGAAAAAGGGAAAGGAGCGTGCACGCTGAGGCCAGAAGCAAGGAATGACCCTGTGAAATTCTGACTTGTTCACAAACTGGTTAATGGGGAGGAAGATAGAGGAAGCACCCAGGGGTGCCAAACCTGGCATTGCTAGCCAGGCTTCAGTGCAAAAGGCATTCTAATTAAGCTCATTACTCCGCATCTCCCAGTAAACACAATGTGGTATGGAGAGAGATCTTCTGCAACATTATGCATATATAATTTGATTCACAGTAGGTTTAAACCATAGACTGTACACACACTGTTTTAACAAGCAGCTAAAATTTATTTAAGATCTAATAAGCATATGAAAGGTGTGCTGAAACCATGATTATATTAAGTTTGACATGCAATTTCCACATTTACCCAAGAGACCTTTTGCTGCCTGGAAGAGAACATTGCAATGAATGTGTTCCCATATTTGTTGATTATTTTTTCTTTCTTTCTTGCTCCACCATTTCAGGCCAGATGACTGGTGCCCACACACGTCTCGAGTTCCACAACATCGAGACGGGCATCATGACGGAGCGGCGCTTCATATCTGTGGTGCCCTCGAACTTCATTGGCCATCTCCAGGGCCTGACCTTCAATGGGCTGCCCTATCTAGACCAGTGCAAGAATGGCGACATCTCCTACTGCGAGCTGAACGCCCGCTTTGGCATGCGCCACATCATTGCAGATCCTGTGACGTTTCGAACGAAAGGCAGTTACTTAGCGTTGGCCACTTTGCAAGCTTACGCCTCCATGCACCTCTTCTTTCAGTTTAAAACCACCACGCCTGACGGCCTGATGCTCTTCAACTCTGGAGACGGGAGTGACTTCATTGTCGTGGAACTGGTGAAAGGGTGAGTCTCATGTAATTGCTCTACAAGAGTAGCATTGTATGTTTTTTTTGTCCCGTAAATGGTATTCACATTAAGTCACTCCATTGACATTTCAGAAAATCCTTATATAAAGAGTTCTAAGCATGGAAACAAGCCAGCCAACTACGGGATAAATCGTTACCATAAACATTTGGATAAGAGTGAAAAAAACAAAGGAAAACCTCAACGGTACAAGACTGTGTACATAATGATTTGAGAGTGAAGAAACTACTCATCATTAACAATTGTGTTTTAAACTAACCCTTGTCAATCTAAAATTAGGACGGATTCAGCAACTCTATGGCTTATTTATACCTTGGCTTTTACTTTTTCTCAAATCTACCATTGTCAGATGAAAGCCAAAAAAGTCAAGCACCGTCCTTTGATTTGTGCTCTAATATATCACTCTGCAAAGTGATCCAGTCCATTTCCTGCTAATTCTAACCCAGTTGCACACTGTGTGAAATAGAGTGCACAGCCTGGTGAATCATCAATTGATCACCACATTAATCAGGGAAAAGGTTTCTGAACCATCATTCATTTATAATGTGTTTGGTAACACAAAATAAACTAAATAAATACTGAAACATATTTTTGTTCTCCTTTTCTCTCAGTTAATGCAGATCAGTGAGTGATTTAATGCTGCTATGAATCAGGTTTGGCTGAATGATAATTACTTTAATGCAAGTTATTGGAATCAGCTGCAGATTCCACTGGGAGGCAGAAAGTAGAGACATATTATTGTCTTTTTCTCTCGGGTATATAGTTTCCAATCCATTAACTGATAACAGTTAATGGAGGAATGTGAGCAAAATGCTATTCCCTGACAGGCAAAGTATTTGTCAAAGCTAGAAGCAAGCACAAACCCCAAATAAACTGGTTCAGACTGTGAATTGTATCACCCTAAAAGCTGTTCATAATTAGAGAATCTAAAAGAGGCTTTTGCTTGTGTATCTCTCTTCCTCTTGTGCTCCATAGTCAGCACAGTTACAACACAAAGGCTTGAGCTGCCTCTGCCACACAAAGACAAGAGGCTACATAAAGGAACTGGAATAGGTGGAGAGAAACCAACAACACATACCTTGGATGAAACCGCTACAATAGCCTTAACCCAAAACACAAAAGACAGACATATTTTGAGAATTGGGGAACTGTGCCCCATCATCTGCCTTTGGGCAAACAGGGGCTTTTGAACAAAAACAGGTTTCCATATTTACACGTCAAACCAATAAGTACACAAATAGCAAACCCCAGGCCTTATATACAGCCACCAAAACTGGCAATATTATTTATTTCAACAATGTATTCTTCAATAGAATAGAATGGGGACATCAGAGAAAAAGCACTAGAGCACTTCACTTCATCAATTGGAGGTTGAGAAAACACTCAGTTCAAAATTGTAACTGGTGCTGTTGTATGGGGTCAGATCAGTCTCAATAATTGCAAATGCACACAGAGAGACTTACAAATGCAAACACAAAGATTTACAAATGCGCACAGAACAATTTACAAATATGTTTAATTTACAAATGCACACAGAAGGATTTACAAATAAATTACTCACAAATGCACGCAGAACGATCCACAAATACCTTTCCAATGCACACATAAATAAAGTACGATTTATATAAATGTAAAAACCACAAATACATTTCTGCATTTCTATGTGGATTTTTCGATTTGTTTGTGAATTTGTGTGTATTTATTTGTCAATCACACTACGTTTGTTTGTGGTTTGCTTCACATGTGTGTGTGGATTTATGAGGCTACCCTGCCGTGGCTACATTTGCAAATGCGTTTTTTTTAACATAGACCTATCTGTAGCCAATCAGATGTCGCCCTCATTTTCAGCCAACCAATTCAGCCAGTGTGCATTGGAAAGGTATTTGTGGATCGTTCTGCATGCATTTGTAAATCAAACATATTTGTAAATTGTTCTGTGCGCATTTGTAAATATTTGTGTTTGCATTTGTAAGTCTCTCTGTGTGCATTTGCATTTATTGAGACTGACCCCATACTGTTGATTGTCCCCATTTCTAGAACTTATTCCTTCAAAATAATTATTTGATTTGATTTGTAATAATGACGGTGATGTAGAAGTAGTAGGAGTTGAAGTGTATCAACCATTGAAAAGATGATTAAAGTTGAGGCCTATATTAAATACATGTCATGAACATGCTATAAGAACTAAGATGTTATAAAAATTATCTCCAGAATACTGTGCATTTAGAGATTTCTGGTGAAGTGGTATGTCCGCCTGCTGAACCCTGATAATCATCAACAGTGAGGAGTCTCTGGGCTCCACTAGAGCAGTTAACATTATGGATATATGGACTATATCAGTTTTTTACATCCGAAGCTCTGATTGATGTTTTTGAATGAAGCTTTAAATGTCTGTCATATTACAATGGTGTCACCCTAAAATGTGTGATTAATTGTGATTATATAAATGTAATTTTTTGTGCTGTTACATTGCTGCTAAACAGTCCCTGTTAATACAGTTGAATGATAGATAGATAGATAGATAGATAGATAGATAGATACGTTATTCATCCCCAGGGGGACATTAATTTGTAGCAGCAGTAAACAAGGTTACACTATTGTATATATTGTAACCTTGTACACTAAAATAAAATAAAATGGTTATTCAGGTAACTTCAACCACATTGCTTGCAAAGAGCTTAAAGGCTGTATTATCCCTTTGCTTGGTCACATCTTGAGCCACGCCATCGTCCCCATGCAATCTGATCGCCTATTTGAGATATTGACTAACCACGATTGGAATATATGAAAAAATGAAACGATTGCACCAACCCAAATGACACAAAGTCTGATTTCTCCCCTCACAGATACGTCCACTACGTCTTTGATCTTGGCAACGGGCCGTCGCTGATGAAGGGCAACTCAGACAAGCCACTCAATGACAACCAATGGCACAATGTGGTGGTGTCCCGGGACGCCAACAATGTGCATACCCTCAAGATCGACTCGCGCACCGTTACGCAGCACTCCAATGGAGCCCGCAACCTGGACCTCAAAGGTAACGGCAGGTTGTCCAGCTCATAGTGATTCTTTCTTCTCAGAGAACATTACCACTGACAGAAAATAACTATTCCTACTTGGTCGGTCCCTTAATTGTTCTTGGAAGGAGGCCATAGTCTAATGCCAGCTCAAATCCATTTAAGTCAGGCCCACTTTCAGGATCACTTTTAGAATAGGTCCACCTTTCATTCCTTGTATTTGAGGAATTCCTTTGCATTGGTTTAGTTCTTTCAGAAAACATTGGACATTTCAGTGCAAGGGCCGTAAAATATGCTTCCCCCCCCCCCCCCCCCCCCCCCCCCCCCCCCCCCCACACACACACTCTTCTTTCACCAGATGGTTGGCTTTACAGGAACAGGGCAATATAAGAGCAATTTTCTTTACCAATTGGTGTACAGATATGACCTAAATCTAACATCGCAGACCAAGGTGAAAAAACAAGAATCACACCAGAAACAATAATAGCTTATCACTTTGTCCCTCCGTGGTCTTTTTGACTTTCAGCCGCAGTATGACGACTATTATTTGATGGGCACACCTTTACTTCTTTGACTCCTTCCCTCATGAATCATCTAGAAATAATAGCCATGGTCGCGAGGACTTGAATGTGAATAGGTATCTGAGGTCTGCTTGGAGGCTGGCACTGGAAGCTCAGGTAATTGTTAGCTTCAGACCTCAGCAGTCTGGTTTTCCTATGTGTTATTTGCCTTGTAGCTGCCTGTGGAACGGAAGAGTGAGAGCAAAAAATATTAGTAGAAAGTCAAAAATAAAGTGAAAGAGATTTTTGGATATTGATGTTGGACAATGTGGACGTGTCAGTGCGTAGCAATGTTAAGATTAGCTCTGGATGATTCACTGTGATTTTTTCCGTCATGTTCCTGAGTAGCGTCTTGAGGCTATGGCGGTCAGGGTGAGCCACTTGTCCCACTGAAGGATGTGAGGAGTCAATAGATCAAAAGGAGCCCCAAGAGATAATTTATTGACAGACTTTTTTTCCTGTTTTGTCCTTTTGGGTATTCAATTCAATTCAGTTTATTTTGTAAAGCCCAAAATTACAAATGACAAATTTGCCTCAGAGGGCTTTACAATCTGTACACATACGACATCCCTGTGCCAGGACCTCACATCGGCTCAGGAAAAACTCCCCAAAGAAACAGAAAAAACCCTTTCACAGGGAAAAAGATTAAAGAAACCTTCAGGAGAGCAAAAGAGGAGGATCCTTCTCCCCCGGATGGACAGAAGCAATATATGTCATGTGTACAGATGAACAGCATTAAGGAGTTACAACACATTCAATGAATATGACAGAAATGTATGAATAATGAGTAGGCATGGACCACGATCCAGATTTCCACAATCCATGACACAGAAGGAGGAAGAGAGGAGAGAGGGCCATCAGCAGGGCCATGGTAGGAGGCAGGGCCACGGAGGCAGGAGGCCGGCCCACCAGGAAGGAGGCATCGCAAAAGAGGCCAGGCCTTTGAGGCAGGAGGCACAGAGAAGGAGGCAGGGCCATTGAGAAGGAGGCTAGGTCAGGACCCAGGAGCCAATACCAGCTTCAGACACAGCCATATCTAATGGACCCTATGAGGGGTGAAGTCAAAAAGACTCTGGGGAGGAAGCAGAGTTAGTAATGTGCAATGGAGAGATGTAAATTCATCCATAAGGAGAGACCGAAGAGGAGATAGGTGCTCAGTGTATCCTAAAACGTCCCCCAGCAGCCTATAAGCCTATAGCAGCATATTTAAGGGCTGTACCAGGGCAAACCGGTTAATCGTAAGAGGGGGCAGGTTTATAGAGTGGCACTATGCCAGTGTCCTTACGCTGGGTTACAGACCAGGGTACAGAACACAAAACAAGCATTCAAAAGCTGGAGACACAGGGAATGAAGAGTATACATTTAGATACAGTGAGTTTAGCAGCGAGCCATGTAATTAGCAGCCTCATATCTCCAAATGTCATGGTGAAACTCAAATAAAGTGTGTGGTGGAAAATGTATTAATTAATGTAACTGTGTTACTGAATTACTCAGAGCAGAGTTCAGCTCATCTTGCAAGGGACAATAGCTGGTTGTTTTGTCTTTCTCTCTCTATCAGCCAATTATATTTTTGGCCCATATGCTTTGGAGGAGGAATATACTGTGTGGTCATCACATTACTTATATGCTCATTTCACTAGACTTGATGTCAATGGAGTAATCAGTAATTACTAGATATAATAAGTGCTTGCTTTCAAAGTTGTTTTCAATACATCAAGCTGCAGTGCAATGCATATTTGTTCCACATTGTGTGAATAGGAGATAAAACTAGTCTCCTGTGCATCCATGCACTCTTTGCTGTATATCTTCTCTCTGACAGAAAATGAGAAGGGTTTTCCTTTTGATTGGTGGCTTCTGTCTTGGTTGTGGTGCACACTGCTGTCAATACACCCGGAGGCAGTCATTGAGATATCCCCCCCCCCCCCCCCCCCCCCCCCCCCCCCCCCAGTTTAGAGAAACATACCGGAGTATCAGCAGTGAAGCAAAATGTTCAGTTTAACTGTAAACTATATTTAGAATAACTTCACTGCTTTATCTTGCCGTCAGAGAGCCCTTTCCGACGGGGAACTGACACCATTATCTATGCTCTCTTCGAAGCCACACGACTCCATTGACAAAGAACAATATTATCCCTCATAGAACACAGGAGTTGCTGGTCTACGGCTGCCTTGATCTGTTTGTTGCTTTGTTGTCATTGTGTGACTTAAGCGAATCCAAACTAAGACTTTAAAAAACAACAAAACTTTGGAGAAAACAGTTCAGTTCCCTGGAAGAAAGGGATGTCTGACGGCATGGTAAAGTGGTGCACTTGAACTGATATTGTTTTATTAGCTGTCTCCAGTACATTGATGCCGCCCCCGTCCACAGTAGTGCATTCCTTTGCTCCTGTCCTGGGGCTCCTTAAGTACCTTGTATAACCCCACTTCAAAAAATCTGAACTATCCCAGCTTCTTATCCTTGTCCATTATCTTACATCTGCAAACATGTTGAACTGTGTCCTTTCTAATCAAGCACAAGTGCTTCATAACAACAACCCCTCCACAGAAGAGATACACACCCCCAGCTGTCAGTATAGTTTACAAGATGTAAACATAATCTGCTTTCCCATTATTGTGACAAGCAGTGTATTAGCATCCCCTCACTCAGCTTGAGTGATTAATAGACAATTCTACCTCCTCCTTATAAAACACCACCAACCGAGCGTGCGCCGGCAAGATCCCTCAGCTGTCCACCACAGTGGCATGCAGCGACAGTGGCCCCATTAGCATATTCAATAGTACACACACAAGATGGAATGATTTGTCTCACGAATGAAACAGAAGGCCGTTGTGCCTCTTCAATGCCCAATCAACACAGTGTACACGGCTGGGGAGCAACTCTCCGTCTGTGTTATTAATCTGTGAACTACAATGTTTGCAGAAAGTTCTTTTCATGTGTCCTTTTCTTTATCTCAACAACTCTTGCCTGCAGGGAATTGTAGTTTGAATCTCGCTTCAGAGGACTTTAGCAGGGAGACAATGTCTTTATCCTCAATTCCCTCGTCTAATTGGGCATTCAAACATTGCTCTTTAGTGCAGTGACCATTCATCTGCCAACATATAATACGCAGCTCAGACACTGTAGTGCCATAAGTGCAGCTCTCTAGTGGGGCAATATGGTACTACAAGCTCCTTAAGATATGATGGTGCATCACCAATCAAGGCTTTGTAGGTGAGGAGAAGAATTTTAAACGTGTGCTATGTTCAGCAGTCACACACAAATCTTTGTAAATCAAACAGAAGGAATGGCAACAATAAGCCATTTCTCACAATCTCTCTGTTCTGTTCTAACACCAGTTCCGACTGCATTTCAAGGCAAAAATAACCAGATTTTCCAAGCGTTATCTGTGTAATTGCCGAGAGAAAATGGGGAAAATGGGTTTTGTGCTCTCTGTCTTCCCTTTCTTTGTTTTTGGACAGGCAAAAAAAATCTTTACGGCATCCCTCTTTGTTAGCTAAATTATGGTGAGGGAACAACACACACACACACACACACACACAGTCCCCGAGGATAGCACTGAGTGGATTTAATTCTGTGTAGTGAATGCCAGTCTCAAAAGAAGACATGTTGAACATACACCATCCAGAGGATACGGCTTTGTCATGCTGATAACAACCTGCAGAACACAGCAATTCATTGCCATGAAATAGCCCTGTTGTTTGTTCAGTGCCGCGCAGTTTAAAAAAGGTCCTATCAACAATGTCGGATGTTCTATGTGATTTGCGATTGGATATGATGGTGAAACATCAATACATGCATCATCTTTAAGTGCTTATCCTTTTCAGGGCCACGCAATGGTAAAACGTGATAACAATACAAATTTAAAAAAAAAAGACAATTATCTAAAACCCCAAGCTAAATATGATACCACCGTTGAGGATTGTTTGGAATTTTGTATCTGTGATTGTTAATTTTAATGTGACCAGCACATGCGAGTACAGCCTTAGTCATAGCTGACTAAACCATTGTTCAGTGTGATGCTGAAGACGGGGTGGAGGGATATACTCCACCCCGTCTTACTCCATACACATGTTTCACAAGCATAGTACATCATAATCAAACTAGGAGTGCTTGTTCAGGTCAATTCGTTCTCTCTTCGGTCAGGAAAAATGTCTTTGGGCGCTCTGTTACTCTCAGGGCGGGGAGAGTAGACCGTCTTCTATTACAATTGCCGAAGAGGAAATGAAAAGACCATGTAAAAGCATTTCTGAAACTCATAAAGGTCACATTTCCTTTAAACACAATCGATTATATTCATAGAATTTTCTATTACGTCCATATATAGTAATATTCAGCATGCTATTCGATCTGTTTTAGAGTGGTGAGCAATACTGGCCTCTAGCAAATGCATACATCATCAGAGGAAGCAAAGGACAACTTTCTTAGAATCTAAGCTGCAATTCAATTACATTTCATTTTATATAGCCCAAAATCACAAATTACAAATTTGCCCCAGAGGGCTTTACAATCTGTACACATACGACATCCCCTGAAAAAATCCCCCTCAAAAAACTTTCAGATGGACCACCAACAATAACAGCAGCAGTGGATATAGTAGAATAATAATATGTGATTAACCCTGAATTGTTCTCTGTGGCTGTGTCTACATATGAACCTGTGAGGCCAGAAAACAAAGACTACGGAGAAGGAGCAAAGTTAGTATTGTGCATTAATGGAACATGAATTCAAACAGAAGAAGATGGAGAGGGGTGGGCGTCAGGGGCCATGGCAGGACCAGAGTCCACAGCGAGAAAGCACAAAGACTCTGTGGAAGAAGTATAGTTGGTAATGTGCATTGATTTTCTATATTTATTTTGGGGATCTTCTGACTGCCTAAAATGGGGATCTTAGACATTAAGTTAACAACACCCCTCCCCGTGCGCCACTTTGATCCAATACAAATGTACTTAATTATCATTGAATTAATTCAACAGCTAAGAAGGGATTTCCTTCATCTCAGCGCCATCTCTGCAGGAACGTGTCAAACAGCCTGTTGTTAGACGCTTCATATTGCGAGGGCTACTTTGCCTGTTTCAGTCCTGATTTTTGATAGCTTGCCACTTGGACCTGATTGGGTATTGCTTTCATACTTTCACATTAACAGTGTAAAATAAATTGTTTGCTTGCCTCGTGCATTTTAACAACATTAGTAATGACCATGTTTGTTTTGAGGCTTCAGTATCATCACCCAGAAGACAAGCAGCCTCCTCAAGGGAAGGAAGCAGGAACAATGAGCAACATGCTCTTTGTCACAGGAAGCAATACAGGTTTACATGATACGTCTTCATCAACTCTGGGTGAACACAACCTCGTCATCGTTGTTTATGCTCATCATGCCAAGGTATCACAATGGATTTAACAATGATATATTGATCATTAATTAAGTGCTGCACTTGGCACCTTAAACCAAGGACACGTTATGGTAATTAGTGAATGTCCTCTGACTACGCCAAGCCATTAAGAATGTATCTTTTGCCATATCCTCTAACATATTTTATCAATTGATGACAATGCTGTACATCAGTGGTCACCAACCCTTTTAAGCCCAAGATCCCTGATCTCTGCCCTGGTGACAGGCAAGATCTCCCTATTGAGGCGTTGAGAGAAAAACACTGTACAGACTGGACTTACAACTTGAGGCTTTTTATTTGGCCTAATTGTAATTGAATGAAATCAAACACTTTGGTCCAGCTTTCAAATTGATGTAACCATGAACACACTAAATGACTTAATTTCAGTGCAACATAGAAAGTACATTATTTGTTAACCGCACACAATATGAACAAGATAAAACACATTTGCAATGAGCAGGCTGGATGAACTCCAAATATTAATGTTGTATTTATCAACTGAAGTTACAACACAACACTGACAACATTCTCAGTCAGTGCAACTAATGTAAGTTCAGTTCAGCTCTGTTTCCGCACAATGCCATCAGAAGTCATGTGACTCCAGTCAGTGTGATGGCTGTGACTGAACACTGACTGTGATCTTGTAGTTGGGCTCATCAGCACAGACAGCAGGTCTGAGGCAGTCTGTGAGCCGGCTCCTGGATTTTGATTTGGTGATTTTCTGAACTCCACTTACGCAGTTTTTGGGACAAATTTGGCATTCATGAACGTTTTTCTCATTTGGGCTTCGTTCTGAACTGAGCTTTTGTTTTGAAGGGCAACAGCAGAAAAGCCGATCTCACGGAGGTATGACCTGGCGAGTCGCAAAGAATCTTGGCCGTCGCGCAGGCGTAACCCGTTAACGCCGTAACGTAAACATGTACACGAAGGTACAGGCATTTCGCCATGTATTTATTAATGACTTAGTTTTATGTCTGTGTAGTTTGAACTTGTGAAATATGTGAAGTTCTCAATAAAGGTCTTTCTGCATGTCCCCCTGCGCCCCACCTGTAGCTCCCCCGTACTACATTCCCCTCGTTCCAGGGAGCACAGCTGAGAACACTTCGGCTGTGTAAGAACCCATTTTCAGGCGTTCATGAATTAGGTGATCAGAGATCTTTTCTGACGTTGATCTTCTGAAGTCTGTCAGAAAACATTTCAGAAGACACTTTAGAAAATGTTCGAGAATGAGGAACAATGCGTTTCTGAATTTATTTTTATTTTATTATTTCAGGGAACGTCTCCGAGATCGACCGGTCGATCGCGATCGACGGGTTGGCGACCACTGCTGTACGTTAGATTTTTGTGGGTAGAGAACAAAATACCGGGATCTTATTAACCCAGAACAGCGTCCGGTAGTCCGTCCGAGTGTTTATCGCGTATATATCCATGGGATTTTATTTGAAAGGTAAGAACAGAATGAATGAATCTGGTCTGCGCTGCCTTTGTCAAGGTTGAAAGGAATAATACCATATTGTTTGCCATATTGGTTCAGACTATGGTGCCTCTGTGTTGTATAGTGCACATTTTTTATATATCCGTTCCGCACAATGTCGATACTTTAATTGTCAAATGTGCTCAAAGAGAATTTAAAAATAGTTTTGAATAAAACATTAAAAGTATTTTTCACGCCCTAATATTCATGCCCCGCTAGAAAGTACTCATGATAAAATATTGATATAGGAATTAATCATACAAAGAACAAAATAACTACCTTGTTGTGTAAAGGCATGGTGGTGTAGTGGCTAGCACTGTCGCCTCACAGCAAGAGGGCCGCGGGTTCAATTCCCGGTCGGAGCGGTCCTTCTGTGTGGAGTTTGCATGTTCTCCCTGTGGCAGCGTGGGTTCTCTCCGGGCTCTCCGGCTTCCTCCCACAGTCCAAAGACATGCTGCAGGTTAATTGATCTCTAAATTGCCCATAGGTGTGAATGGTTGTCTGTCCCTACATGTGCCCTCGATGGACTGGCGGCCTGTCCAGGGTGTTCCCTGCCTTCGCCCTATGTCAGCTGGGATAGGCTCCAGCGCCCCCGCGACCCTAATGAGGATAAGTGGTATTGAAAATGGATGGATGGATGGATTATCAAGCAATTATCAAACATAACACTGCATATTAGAGGAACGCCCTTCTTTACTGCAAAGAACACAATGTCAAAGATATCAATGTCATTTGTACATCCAATGATGGTAAAGGAGGAATAACGACAACAGGAGCACAGATCTAGTGAAGAGTTGTTTTTTCAGGTTGAGGAAATGCAGAGAGGAGGAATAATTTGCCGTGCAATATTCAAAAAGTGCCTGTCGCTTCCTTTTGAAGATGCTTCCTAATGAGGCACACTTGTGAAGAACTGTAAAGAGATGGCATTGAATATGTTCCATTTTTCAACTAAAGGCAGAACAAATTGAAACACAATGTGGAGAGGTTTAGCCAGGGAGAGAAAGAGGCGGAGAGAAAGACAAACAGGTGCACACTTTTTAACGAGCTCTGCTCTTGCCAGCGGTGAAATTAAGATGAGCTGTTTGATCACCCCAAATCATTTCACTCTTCATCTTTCTGGTTCATAAAGCCGGGCGAAACTAGTTCTTCAAGCTTCTGTCCACATGCACTCTCAAAGTGATAAAGCTTGTAGGTCAGTACAGACCCTCCAAGGGGAAACCAACTCACACTATCATATGATATGGACCTGTACTTGTACAGCGCTTTTCTAGTCTTCAACCACTCAAAGCACTTTAACACTACATGACATCATTCACCCATTCATACACTGAAGGGAGGAGCCACCGACCCATGAGGACTAACTAACAGTCATACACCGTAGGCACAGCTACAGCACCAATGTTGGGGTTAAGAGTTTTGCCCAAGGACACATCGACATGGGCTAGCGGAGCCTGGGATCGAACCGCCGATCCTCTGATTGAAGGATGACCCTGCTCACCACTGACTGATACATTTTACAATTTCTTGAACAAAAGCAGCATGTAGTGTTGGTAAATCATGCTTCTATTTTAATTTATTTATTTTCAATCTCAACAAAGGTAATACATATTCAGCATAATAATATTTGCTCTTTGAATTTGTACACTGCAATCAAAATCATATGCAAACATGATCAAGTCTTGGCAGTAAAGATAGGAAGTTACAATCAGGGAATTTAAGGGAAGCATAGAGGTGAAGTTTGATGTTTTCTTCACAACAAACTGCTACTAGTATGGCACATAAACAATTGACAGAGCATATCAAATGAATAGGCCTAATCATAGCCTTTTCACTGGCAAACATCTGAATTCAATTTGTCTTGGTGCATAGCAAAGTGAACAATAGTCAATTTATTTGTGTGCTTGTAAGTGCAGACCGTTGTTTAGCTAGATTACCCATCAAGTGGTCAATGGATTGTACCAGTTGCTGTGTTAACACAACTTCTTTGTGACACCACACACTTGCAAGAGTGATCCAAGATCAAAGTGAATAGCATGTACTTATGCATGGTTGTAATTTACTTTGTTGACAAACACTGTCAAACATTAGCATTAGTATTACTTGTGTTTGGTGAAATGTAGCTCTGTAAAACACGGGGTACAACAGAGATTTCAAAGAGAAAAAAAGCACCAACTGGAAGCCATTTATCGACAGCAAACATATGCAAATATAATGCATCTGCCTGGTACCTGGCGGGTCAGTAAACAACTTCAGTGAAGCAGCTGTGGGTTAGGTGCCTCGTTCATCTATCCATCCATCTATCGGTCTGTCTGTCCATCCATCAATCCACTAACCCGTCCTTCAATCCTTCTATCTGTCCATCCATCAATCTTTCCATCCACCAACCCTTTCTTCCATCCGTCCACCAACCTGTTCTTCCATGCATCATCTACCCGTCCTTCCATCCAGCCATCCTTCCATCCATCCATCCACCAACCCTTTCTTCCATCCATCTTTCCGTCCACCAACCCGTTCTTCCATCCATCCATCTACCAGCCTGTCCTTCCATCCATACTTCCATCCATCCATCCACCAACCCGTCCTTTCATCCATCCACCCACCAACCTGTCTTTCAATCCATAAACCCATCCTTCCATCCATCCATCCATCCACCAACCCGTCCATCCACCAACCCTGTCCTTCCATCCATATATTCGTCTGTCCACCCATCCATCCACAGACTTCAGTAGTTCTTCTTTCTTTATACGCTCTTTCTGGATATTGTGTACACCCTGCTGGTGTCCATCAGCAGCTTCCACCCCCTTTGCCTTATTTTGGGGGTGCTTTATATTCAATTTATTGGCAGTGTTAATGTCTTACTACATAGATAAATTCCTCTTGCTACTCCACTCTACAGGGGGGATTTGTCTTATGCTACTCTACTATATAGAAGGATCAATATGTGCAACCAATGTCTCGCTCAAGGACAAGGTAGCATGCAGTGTATTTGGTAAAAAGGGGGATTGCACCCACAGTTTCTGATAAAAGGAAATGAATGTTACCTCTTTAAACTCTGACGCAGATGCTGCACCACTGTATGTTTTTGTACATTCCAAACAATATGTCCAATAAATACTATATTATTCCACTGTCGGCAATCTAGCATTCGACCTTGCTAATGTACGCGCAACACTCACTCGCTTCAGTTATTTGTCACTCGCAGCGCATTATCAGCCAGTGCATTAACATTTTCACTTGTTCAAAGTGAGCCTTTGTCAGGGCGGACATGAAAGATAATTTATTCATCCTGTGACGATACACATGCATTATTTCATCCTGAGGGTTTTCCTGTCCTTCCATTGAATTGTGTGTGAGAGGAAATATAATTACCACAATGCCAGGGTCTACTCCCTTATGTAAGAAGAATACATTTATCTTCTTTCTCTTTTGTTACTGCCCTCCTACATAACGCCATGTCAGTGCGAATGGCCTTTAAAGTCTTCATCTCTGAAACAACAGTGCAGTTTTATCAAGTGAAGGACAAGGTGGAAATGTGATCATACGGACAAACTCTATTGTCAGCACTGAGAATCAAAAGCCCATTCATGACTACTTCAACCACCATGGAAACAGCACAGAAAATAGTTTCAATATGGAGGCAAAAAAACTGTGACTTCTTTGCTGAAGGGCACCGATTACATATCGTTCTTCTAAATCGTCTTGACCTTAAGGAGAGTATACAGTTAGCTTTATAGGCTTTCAATGTTAACATGCTCCAAGCTCATATTAAGCGGCCACATGTATAAACCAAGGAAAAACCACCACAGCTGAAACCATTGTGGATGTGTACAACCTACAGACTTTCTAATGGCCATTAGGTGCTGGCTCCATGAAACCTCTGTATTGCTTTCAGTGAAAAAATCCATAAAGGTCTCTGTCTGTAATACAAAGACAGACTTTCTTTCCTACAAGATGAATGTCTATCAGCTACTTTCACTTTCAGCAGTTTTATATTCTTTAATGACACAGATATATGAAGTCTTAAAGAGGTGTGCTGCATACCAGGGCCATGTTTATTTCACTGGTGTCCCAGCCCATTACTCTTACATACATTGTGGAACAACCTACGCTCCATGAACTTAGCTCAAATTTAACTTTTCTGCCAAGATGGTGTGTGTATTGTATCCCCCATGGTTTAAGCACAAACACAAATATAATCTTTTTTTGCATCTTTACAATTTTGAATACTTCAAAGTTGGCCAATATTATTTAGTTCTCTGTACTTGTCAAAGATTTTGGTATCTTGAGACATATCAGGCAGATCAGTAGTATCGAGAAAATAACCCACTGGTAGACTTTTTTAATTAGTTTCAAACAGATTGAGATTATAGAAAATGTTTACGTTCATGATTTTGCGTTCACAAATGGAGCGTTCCTTTGAGACTTGTTAGCACAAAGTGTTGGTGGTACGATCAGTGATCGGTTTCAGCTGGAGTCTGATGTTGTTGGGAAGAGAAGTGAGATATGCCAGTTTAAGTACTCGCGCCCATACCTGTGTGTACACCATGCCGACTTTATTCAATTCCCTCTTTAACACTGCTTGAGTCTGCACCAGCTTCAGGTTTGTGAACGTTAGAGAGGGAAGAGGCGATGGAATAAAGCATAACTGAATGTGTATCTCACATCAGAGAGTATACATGTCTCGAGCAGTTTCTTCAGGCTCTTGCGTGGCACCCCTGCATCGAAGGGGGAAGACAGAGGAGCAAGTCTGGGAGAGATGAACAGTTCAAACGCATGGCACTATACATTTCTCATAATCTACATGAGCAGCACAGTTGGTGGTGCAGACACAATCACTGTTTTCAGTCTACAACACCTTTTGTTAAAGTTGAATCAATCATTGTTTCATCATCATTAGCAGAACATATACATATTCTATCCAGTTGTTTCAATTGATCCCCATCAGTTCACATGTTTTAACCCTCTGAGTCCCAAGGAGTTACAATGTGACCCACACTTGGTCACATTTTCCCCACTGTGGCCTTGTTTTCTTGCACCTCTAAAGAAACACACTCATGGCCAGAAGTAGAGAGAACTCAACTATGAAGAACAGCTTTAATGCCCAAAAGAAAGAAAGAAAATGAAAGTTGGAAAACGACTAATATTTGAAAAATATGCTACATTCATGGCTGGACTTAATGCTTTTTACAGGATCTGGTTTGTGCATTCAGTTCTTTTTTGGACCCATTTTAAATGAGCCATGTGGAATGAAGTGATTTTGATGAAATGTCACAATTTAAAACAATTGATTGGTTGAGTTTCCTGACACGAGTTTTAGTCAAACATGAGATGGTCTGGCCATGTTAAACTGTTGAAAAATGCTTTTCAAACTTGCCAGCTGATTTTGTTAATGTATTCTTAATTATAGTCACTTGTTGTGTAGTCATCTGAACGTTGTTTATCAGTCAATATGCCTACAGCAAAGGCTGTGTAAGGTGTAGATATCAATCAGCCTACACATATTGGTCCTTCACAAAGCCCTTTATAGCCTCACCTTGCCTTCCAGACTCTTTGTTTTTCTTTTTATTCATTTCCCTCCCATCTCCTTCCCCCCCCCCCCCCCTCATGTTTCTGCTCAGTGTCATTGCTCTCTCAATAAATGATGGGCTAGGTTGCTTGAGTACTGCAATAGAGCAGTGTTTTAGTTTCTTCTTTTCCTCCCACTGACCTGTCTTACATTACAATGCACTTTGGCATTACTCAGCGCTTTGGCCATCTTTCCTCTCCCTGCTGCCGCTTCATCTCTCCCTTTCATCAGAAAGACAGCTGTGTCGCCAGAGGTGGAGCTGAGAGGGAGACAGTGTTTCTATAACAGAGTGTATGTGTGTGTCGGGGTCTGCACACGGTGGCATGTGTGGACAGTTCATACTCAATGCGCTCTGCTACCACTTCTTTGCAGACTCAACTTGTCAAATAACTCCACAAAATGCAGTTTCAACTAAAGGAACATATATACAACTGACATAAAGTGATGCATAATGTGAATTAGTGCTCAATTTAAAAGCCCTTGAATTGAATGGTGTATTGCCCATAAATGAACCAACAACCTCAATTGTAATGATAAATGAATTGTGAGCGTAAATCAATTATCAAGTAAAACTGTCAAACAATCAGCTGATCATAAAACGACTCAATAACACAAATGACTTTGAGTTGTATTACAGTGTATATTATTATCAAATGCTCTATGTGTTCAGTTTGTTTTATTTAAATATTGTTGATATTATTGATATTGTATGTTTGACTAGCTGTTGGATTTGCCAGCTGTTTGTTAAACTCAAAATAAGAATTTGATATAAAACAGTACAACCCGTCAGAATCTATTTATGAGGAAAGGCAAACAAACAAATCTCGTGCACATATAGATGTCAAGTAATTCTCCTCTGTGCAAACAAAAGGCCAGGAAAGAAGATGTCAATTAAACCATCCACATCCTGTTTTACCCACTCTAATGATGAATCTCTCTCCAGATGGGCATAAAAAAAAGAAATCAGTTTTTTAATAACTACTATGCAAGATGTGGATGGCCTATTTGTGTCTGTTAGGTGAACAGACAGGGAATAAAATTAGTATTAGTTCAGACAGACGCTACAAACTGTTCTGTAAATGTAGACAAGGTGGTTTGTGTGGGGAAACAAATGTTAATAGATACAACAAATAGTGAAATCAAACAACGTTGAAGTCACACATGTTGGAAATTGACTTGGATTGAACACCAGAAGGCTCCAAGAACCCCCGCTCTCCTTCTACTTATTGTTATTTCATTTAAAAATTACACAAAAGAATAATGAAAGTAAATGCATTCAGTCTTTGCTCGTGGAGTGGGACTGTTGTTGTCCCTCATCAGTCCTAAATCCTTTGGGCCTCATTGGCCGCACTCAGAGGCCAGACCAGTAATAATGCGATATTATCACGGGGTGCATTTGTTTATTTTCCACATTCACAGATCCCCTTCTTCATCCTTTTAAAAGATTGAGAAGTAAAGGCTAAATACTTTAGAAAACTAAAGACAGACATGTCTATTTTTGGGCACTTTCAAAGGGAAAATCCAACTAAAATAGATCTCGTGAAAGTTCTTTTTAAAGCATCACAGACGGATTTGAGTTGGACAGTGCTTATTACAATAACTGCGAGAACACTGTCAAAGCAGTGGGTTTTACCGCAGTGTATGGGTACACTGTCTGACTCACAGCTGAGTCAGACAATAATTTAGATTAGATCAAACCAATTTAGATATATTGTCTTCATAGATGTGAGCCCACTGTCGGCCACTGATTCAGCTTGGGCGGACCGACTCTCAGAGAAGTTTCACCTGAAGGGTTCACCAAGTCAAGAGTGCAGTCGGCGCACATTCAACCTCCGCCAGCTTTAAAACCAGACCAGGGTAGAGAGAGGGATGGGGCAAAGACAAGGTGAGGATGTTGTGAGCGCCGAGAGCGAGGGTGAAGAAGGAAAGGGCAGAGAGACGGACCCACACATGAGGACGCTGGAGACTAAAAGATAGTGGCACAGCAAAGGAAGGAGGAGCGCGCCGCCAAGACAAAGCGAAAGGACACTCGATACGGAGTGACATTTCATCGAGGGAGAATGGAAGCATGAAAGTGTGTAATGATGCCTGTCTGTGTCGCCACACAATCTCTCAGAAAGTGTCACCAGCAAGCACATATTCAGAGCCCTCTCGAGGCCTGATGGCGTTGGGGTCAATGATACGACTGTTGCCCACTTTGTTGCCCGGTTTGTATTTCGAAGTGATGAATTCAGGAATCTTCCTTTCCACTAATGTAGATATACATTTGTGTCGCAGTGTGTATAGTTTTATTACAACAGGTAACACTATGCTGTAAATGATTATAGAGCAGCGAGGAGACATTAGATATGTAAATCATGCCATCAGGGGTGGTTTAATAACTGGGCAGGTGCTTACACATGGGAAGGACACATCCAATAAAAATGTGTTTCTTGATTACTATATTTACAAAGCCGGAAATGTGATTCATGGCAATGGTCTTAATGTTATTTTCACTGAACTACAATATCCACCAGTTACATTCTGATGCTGTAACCAGACATAACTGTAATATCCTGCAAATACTTTAAATATTGTGTGTTAGCAAGTTATGTTAATTAAAACTCATCTGGAATAAAACTTCAATGTTTTTAGTCCTATTATGTACATGAAGTAGTGGTGTACTCCAGCATCATGTGGCAAAAATGGCATACAACAAAATATGTAATATCTATGTTTTCACAGATGAAAAAAAAGTAACTTAAAAAAATATCCTTGCAAATCTTTTTTTCCTCCTATTTCACTTATAAAGACTTTTTTCTAAAAAAGTATTCCGGCCTTCTGCAGTGAAGAGGAAATGCATGATAAGATGTCCTCTTAGATGAACATGTATAGATGAGGTGGAGGTATCCAGTTTGTGTTTTTAAAAACCATTTCTTAGATAAAAAAGTGACTTTGCACACTGATTAATAGGGATTATTAACTGATTAATAGGGGTTGACTGGAGCTATGTGTTCCATGTGCGTATATAATAATGACATGGACTAGTGAATCAGAAATGATTTTCCACTGATACACCCACTAATACCCTCTAGTGAATAAAACTGTAAACGCTCAGCACACAGTTGTCTCATTATTGTTGTAGTAATACTTGCTATCAAAGTATTGGATCAATAATGAGCTGGTTTCTGATCAATAACGAGTTAGATTTCACCTAATTCCTCTCTCGTTGACATACAACATAGCTGTGCGAGAAGGGTCAATGTACTCCCACCTAAACCCTCATCATGAGAAAGCAAAGATATTTGAATAATAATCAGTCATTGCTTTGTGATACGGGTTAATTTGACCTCAGGGTCAGCATTAAATGTTACATTTTCGCTCTTTGGTTCCATCACCCTGTTTCCAGATGTGTCTCCATCACTGAGCTAAGAGCCTTTGACAATGCAGTCCACCACCTGTGGTTACAATAGAACACAGAGAGAACCAGCGCGCACCTGTTCCAGAACATGTGCCACTACAGTATCAGATAATCATAGCTTTTGTTGCCTTCGATCTTCATCCCCAGTGAAGGATTCAAAACATCTCTCGCCATACCATTTGCGTTCACATACATACAACCAAAAGTAATTATAATAAATGAATAATTATACAAGTTATAGTTTAGCATCAGCAATTAACTCGCAAGCAGCGTCAACATTCATTCCCGAAGCCGATCGCCTTGCTGTGAAAGTGCCTCTGTAATTAGCAATCACACCATTCCTGCATCTTCCTGGTGGCTGCCATCGTCCCAGCCCCTGACTAAAAACACACACCGCCACCACCTAACAGTCATTCAGCACAGCGCACAGCCAACAGTGTGTGTGTGTGTGTGTGTGTGTGTGTGTGTGTGTGTGTGTGTGTGTGTGTGTGAGTGCGTGCGTGCGTACACGTTCAATCATTCAATCTTCGTCAATTAGAGGCGGCATGAGGACGAGGCAACAAAAGCAACAGAGAGTGGAGAGAGGGAGGCCTCAAGATGGAGGCTGGAGTTGTTAATAGAGCATATAATGAAAGTTAATGGTCGGCGTTGTGTTCGCCGGGGGATTGGCAAGAGGGAGCTGATCGTTGTTTAGAGATGAGACCAGGCGAGGTGCTTTCATGGCCCATTCTCATGATCAACCTTCTCCCAATGATGGATATAGATAATATCACAGTATTGCTCGACATGGAGGAATACTGAAACATGGTCACTTTGCCTGCCGGCCAATTACAGGCAAGGATGAAATACAGGACTTGTTCGGAGTCCACAAAGTAGAATAGAAAGACGAGCTTAAAGGGATTCAAACAAGAACGGAGTCAACATTTCCATGATAGAGAAAAACAAAACTGAAGCATTTTAAACACAAATTGGGTGTCATGGGTCTCACACCCATGAAATGTATTCCCTTTGCAGATAACTCAAATAAAAAGAAAAGAGTTAACTTGTCTGGCAGCAGTGAGTTTTTCTTACCAAGTAATGCATATAACATGCAAGGAAGTTGCCCTTTGCACCTCTAAGAAAGTAAACTTGTAAGGTATCAATTAATCATTGTCAGGCAGTGCTCTTGTTTGCTAGAAATCAAAGAATACAGTGTGAATGGACATCACTTGAAAACCCTCTGAAATCCCACACGTGCAGACTGTGCTGTCACAGGCTCCTCAGGGTGCCATATCAGAGCATCCCAACATCTCCCATCAGCCCCTGAGAAGTCATTATGGTAACCATAGAGACGTGGAGGTGGTGTGTTCTAGTGAAGCCTGGGAGGCTGTAATTGGTCTCATCTTGTCGGTCGCTCTGAGCATCTGCAGCAGTCCTGGTCTGGCTCTGGGTTCCTCACTGTTCTAACTTGCCTATTCCACAACAGTTTCAAAGACTGAGCCAGAAAACCAGGAAGTGGTTTAAATTGCCCTTACTCCGAAAAAGACAATATCTCTACTGAGCTGTTTACATGGCTAATGAAAAAGAATATTCCTCTGTGCATACTCTGATAAATGCAACCATTGGCAGACTTGTTCGACCGTGGGAACATTTTAATGTTACGTTTAAAACGTTGATTGAAATTTGGGCGCTTTTTTTTTCGGCATATTTTTCACACTGTTATGTAGTTGGTTTGTGTACAACGCACAGAGCTGGCCGGGAACAGGAAAGCAGCTAGCAGCTTTTAGATGTCCAGAGCCGTAAACATTTACAAACCAGGTGGCTTGGCTGTAATCGAGGCTGCGGAACACACTGTTTATGGCACAAATGAACAAGGAAGTCCAAACTTTACCCAAAGTAATCTGTAACTCAAATGAAAGTCGTCAACGCCAAAGTGAACACAAAGAGAGCCCAGTTCTCTGAGCGAGTGGGTGGGTGTGTGTATGCGTGCTGCATATTTATTCATCTGTTGTCGTCTTCACTCCACTGAAGGGAAAACAACAGTTGCATGACTCATTTCCTTTACAGTACATCTGGCACAGCCCCTCACTCCTCTCCCGTCTACCCCAGTTACACAGTCAGCCAGTGGGATCTCAAGCAAGCTGTTCACTTCTGGAGCAAATGCGCGGTTTACCGATAATTTCATATTTGCTAAATGGTTCTTTACAGCCGCGATTTCAGGACATCACTCAGCCGGACAGCTAATGAATTCCTTGTATTGATTGCAATGCCCGGGAGCCCCAGCTGAGAAATATGAAGTGTCAAGTGCTCATTAATTCCAGGGAGAAGTTGGCAAACATCATTGACTCATTCCATTACACAAAGTCCACATATAATGGAACTTGTGCCTCGTTGCTTCTCAGAGTGCTAAATCTGAAGGTTCTGGTTTTCTGCTGCGGAAATGTGACTTTTGTAGTCTTTCTGATCTTTGGAGGGGGATCTCCCCACTGTGTGAAAAAGCTTTGACTGGATGTTCCTGTTATGCCTACGTTAAGATAAAGTAGGAGTTCTGATGATGAGAGAAGCCCGGAGCGGATGTAGGTGCGTGTTTATTCACATGCACCTACATCAAAGGCCCCTTTTTGTGTCTTTCATAATTTCACTTTGCATTTCGCTCGCAAACTCTGCTGAACAGAGAGGGCTGAGAGGAGGCACCATTTTGCTTGAGAGCGGATGGATTTTTCTCTTTAAGTTGTAATGTAAAGAGACATTAATTGTGCTTGAGCGCCGAGCTATCCCAGAACGCAGCTTCATCATCCGGCTTCCTACGTGCTGAAAGTGCCGCCGCGTATTATTCTGATCTTCTCCCAGAAGAGTGCACGGACAGGAGCATCAAATATTGTTTCCGAGGAGCCCGGGCTGCCGAACAATCTATTCGTGTCAACTGTCTTCAAATCACATGATCTTCAAAACACTTCCTGAGCGTCTCTGCAATGACAGGCATTTTGTCAGGGGACGTCTCTCAGGAGCACGTCTCCCAGCGTTCACACTGCTCGGCTTTAAACTGGCACTTCTCCTTGTCTTGGTGTAATGTGTACTGTCATCTACCTGCACACACACACACACACACACACACACACAGACCTTCACAGTGGATCGACGACAAATACAGTCTCAAAAGCCATGCTGTGATTCAAAGGAACGCCATACAGACACTGATGAGTCAAAGAACTGCTCATTTGGTGTAGAACAGCAGCAACACTGAGCTTCTATGTTGAGCAGGTGAATCACAGTGTTACAAGAGATGAAGAGATGTGTTTGTCACTAAGATCTCAGACCCTCGTGGATCAGCTCGCTTCTCCTCTCTCTGCAAATTGAAGTGTGTTATGTTCATGTTAATTGATATTACAGTGTTGTTTATACGTGAAAGTGATACATAATCAAAAGGGAGATCATCACATCATACAGCATACACTACGGAAACCCTGAGAGGAAAGGGTGATTCCTTTTTGTTATGATCCATTTTCTGAGTCTGTGATTTTTTGCTTAAGAACAAGCAAAAAACAAACAACTTTTGGATAATCACGTTTCTTAATTTGTCATCTGTGATAACAGTTTTAATTAACATAACTTGCGAGCCAAACTTATTTTTTTGTACCTATTTCTTTGTTTAAAACCTGGCAAATCCTTTTTTGTTGTTGTTGTTATTACCAGTTTTTACCAGTTAACCCAAAATGGATCACCGGATTGTTTTCGCTCACTTGCTGTCGTCTGTAAATGGATAACATGTTATCAGAACCTGCTTGTACGAGAGACTCAGACCTGTGAAGGTTCCTAACTTCACGTTCTCCTACTGTGATCAGCAGCCCGATCGAGGAAAGTGCAATCAAGTTTGCCTTGTTGTGTCCTCTAAGAGGGGGGGGGGGGACTGTTGGGTAGAAAGATACAGCTTAATCAAGTTGTATTCATTCATTCATTCATGTTTACATTAACTTTTTAACAAATACCAAACTTTCTTTGCTGTTTTACTCAACTACCCTTTTTTAAAGTTTACTGGTGCCAATGATCTTGGCTGACGGCCCTCCACCACATTTAAATGTATTGCTTTTTTTAGACATGACATTCCATGTCATCGTTTGTATTCAGTCCATAAAGCTAGGTGATATTGCAGATAGTTTTACATTTGTCACCGTGCAGCAGTGGTAGAGATATGTATTGTCTGACCGACCTTGTGATGTACAGTGTGTCACCTGCTTGCATGTGCCGCTGCAACCACTAAAGGATTAATTATACTGAGCATTGATTGGAGGTGGAAGAAGTGAAAGGAGACTGCACTCTGCAAATTAAATGTTATTGTCTGTTGAAAGAGGTCATAAATGAAAGTTGGTTATTTTCTGAATATGTTTAATTCTCTATATTTTCAGAATGAATGTGAAACTTAGAAAAAATCTAAAAGTCCTCACAGGTGGTTTCTTTGTGTGTGTTTTTGTAGGGGAGCTGTACATCGGTGGCGTGACGAAGAACATGTACAGCAATCTGCCCAAGCTGATAGCATCCCGGGACGGGTACCAGGGCTGCCTGGCCTCCGTGGACCTGAACGGGAGACTCCCTGACCTGATCGCAGATGCTCTCCACAGGGTGGGTCAGGTGGAACGAGGCTGCGATGGTGAGTCGGGGGAAGCAGACGTCCATCACAGTCAGACACAACAGTGCTTTATAACTCACTTATGATTAGCTTTTTTCCCCCAGAACTACTATTGACATACAGTATATGTTCAAAAGTAAGGATTCATAGCAAGTATTTCTCCTGTGGATCAACAGGGGAAATCAAATGACATTGACTGCAAGTGTCTGTGTGATTATACGGTGTGTAATCCAAGGTTCTTGCTATTAGTGACACTTTCCCACAGAGGATCCCACATTTTCGACAACTTCACATTAAAGATAGCTCAGTTTGAGAAGTTGACAGATAATTATGAGGAAAACAAATTAGAAATGAGATCAGAATCTGTTTTTTTTCCAATTTTATGAATGTGTCTTTTAGAGACCGAGATAAAACCCTTTCTTTTTGCCTCTCGGCTTTCAACATGGTGACGGCATAGTCAGCAACTTACAGATGGCAAAGGTACTGACAGAGCTAACCGTGTTTACCTAAGGGCGGCTTTAATTGTTACTCCGAGAGGTAAACACATTATTTTCAAGTTCAACAATGGTCTCACAGTACAAAAGTAGATTTTTTACACACTACCTTGGTCTTCTCCCTTAAATGGCCACTATACCTTTTTTCTGTTTTTTACTGCAACCCATAAATACATGGCCTGATTACACACGAGACACTTGCACAGAGTTTTCAGTAAAGACAGACCAGTGCAATAATCCAGTGCCTTCTCCTGTGGTGGTTGTTTGCAGATTTACACCAGTAGCCCCACCCACATCCTCCTAGCTCTGGGCAGTCTTTACAATCTAAGCCCCTGTCCTCTGTATATCCTCTCTATTACCCCATAAAACGTGCATGAGGGAGGTATCTCTCTCCTCTAATGTTATTGTCGGTGTGGCTAATCTCAGTGACACCCCACCATCATTGGCTCCTACCTCATCAATCTTGCATTTATTACGTTTTGTACCTCTGCTGTGCACAGTTCACCTCCATGTCTCAGGTTGCATGGCTTCTGTGTCGAGTAGTTAATCCAGAGTATAACAGTGGCTTTTGGCTCTAGCCTTTCCTCTTCCACACCCCCCGCCCTTTAACCCCAACCCTCACCGCGTCTCAATGGCCTGCTGAGTGTCGGAGAGCACAGACTTGATTTCCCAGGGGGCCGCACTGGCCGACTCGATGCAGCACTGATCCGGCTTCTTTTTTTTCCCCTCGATCCCTAACCCTGCTACTTCTGCCAGCCGGTCTTATTACCTGCCCACAGTACAATAACATCACTCCAAACACTGTTTGAAGATGCATTAAGTTCAATTCAATTCAGTTTATTTTGTATAGCCCAATATCACAAATTACAAATTTGCCTCAGAGGCCTTTACAATCTGTACACATACGACATCCGTGTCCCAGGACCTCACATCAGATCAGGAAAAACTCCCCAAAAATAACCTTTCACAGGGAAAAAAGGGAAGAAACCTTCAGGAGAGCAACAGAGGAGGATCCCTCTCCCCGGATGGACAGATGCAATAGATGTCATGTGTACAGAATGAACAGCATTTACAAAGTTACATAAACACATTACATGAATATGACAATGTATGAATGGAACTCCAATCCATGAAACAGAAGGAGGTAGAAAGGAGGGGGGGCGGGGCGCATCAGCAGGGCCAACGCGGGAGGCCGGCTCACCAGGCATCAGACACCTCCAGGTCCGATGGACCCTATGAGACATGAAGTCACAAAGACTCCGGGGAGGAAGCAGAGTTAGTAAGGTGCAATGGAGAGATGTAAATTCATCCATAAGTAGAGAGAGAAGAGGAGATAGGTGCTCAGTGTATCCTAAAACATCCCCCACAAGCCTATAGCAGCATATCTAGGGGCTGGACCAGGGCAAACCTGATTCAGCCCTAACTATAAACACTATCAAACAGGAAAGTCTTAAGTCTATTCTTGAATGAGGTGACTGTGTCTGCCTCCCGGACTGAAAGTGGAAGCTGGTTCCATAAAAGAGTTTAGCTATACATTTAACTCCCCCCCCCCCCCCCTAGCAATCAATGTGCATGCTAATATTAGTTAATGATTGGAGGTGCCAGAGAGCTGAGCAGCTGTAATTGACCAGTTTTGGAAGGGTGGACCTTTTTGATAAATAATAGCATGTCTCAACCTGTATTCCCTTGTTGATATTAAAGGAATACATCAAAACCACTCTTGTTGACTTCTCTAATCCACGATAATCAAATTCTACTCTATATTTAATACTATATTTACTCACCATGCCGGGGAAAAGCCAAGTACTGTCAAATCAAATTAGAGTACAACTTCTATATTTATTAGTTTTGATTGATGTTCTTTCACAGATCCCATCGCTAACATCCTGGTTCACTAAAACAATAACAGAAGTAGGGAAGATGACTTTCCCAAAGAGCAGTGTTGCCCTGGACATGGATCACTGCCAACGTCCTGACCTGCATGGTTCGGGGGTCATTGTTAGCTTGTGGACCGGGGAGCAGAGTGGTCAGAGGTGGCTGCTGGTACAGTCTCCAAAGGCCAAAGTCCAAACAGATTGCAGAACATTGAGCTTGTTCTTGTTGCTCTCCAGTGACTGAACGGATCACAACAACAAAGAACCGGACGGGGGAAGAAAGACGAGGAGACTGAGACAGAGAGAGTTGAAATGCAGGCACTTAAACAAGGCCAAACATTTGTAAAGTGACATTAGTAGCAGGAGCATGAATAGTTGTAGTAGTAGAAGCCGCAGGAGCAGAGTTCAAATCTCTTCTTACAACCCATTCTCACAAAAGGTGAAGCCAATGTGGCATTCCTACTAATGGCCATCAGGGGGCGACTCCTCTGATTGTATAGAAGTCTATGAGAAAATGACTCTACTTCTCTCTTGATTTATTCCCTCAGTAAACATGAGTTAATGGTTGAAATCTTTAGTTTCAAGTCTTTTGTCTTTTTCAATACAGGATGATGTTCATTTAGTAAATGATGCTTACATTAAAAATAGAGTAATGTATGCTTATACCTGTTTTCGTCTTGGAACTTTAACACTTTCCCAATGTGTTTTCAGTTTTCTATTCTAACATTTTAGGTTGCCTAAAAATATAGTATTTAGCGTGTGGTTGTTCTTAGCTCCCTCCTCTCGTCACCTCTGGTTCCAAAAAAGAACAAGATGGCGAACTCGATGCTTCCGAACCGTCCTCCACAAACCAATGGTTGGCGTCACTTATAAATCCACTCCTTATATACACTTGATGATGCTATAGTGGTACCTTAAGCCTCATCATATGAAATGTAGGGCTGCTGACAAAGCATCAGTATTTGACGAGTTGGTAGTGATAAAGTATTGCTTTTTATGATTCCTGAAAAATATAAAGACACTAAATTTAATAAAAACAAGTACGCTTCCTTCGAACGTTCATTTAGTTATGAACCGAGAGCTCGACTGGATCTGCACTCTGGCCCACTCGACACTACTACTGTATATGTGCTGTTGGTTTTCGATGCAGGTAGATGTGTGTTCGCTTTGGGTTTAACTGTAATGTTAGTCTCATTGGCTCTCTATAATGTGCCGGATTTCCCTGAACATTTGGAGCAAAGGCAACGGTTTTATGCTCCAACAAACCCAAGGCACCCAATAGCGGCTTCTCAGGCAGCCATGCAAAGATAGTGTTTGGCCGATCGATAGTTGAAGGAACAGTGAGATAGCGATTACAAGACTGGGTTATTAATTATGACTATATGCTTAATTAGCTCCTCAAGGGACCTTTTTACGGGCTAGTAATTAATGGGGCAATTAGTGTGGTTAGGAACTACTAACAGAACAAGCTGATAGAAAGGAGATGCCATTGCATTTAAGTGGACATTTTGGAGCAGAAAGTAAAAGCGGTCATAGATAGATGACTTATTTCTTTTTTTATCTTCTGTGTTTGGGGGTGGGGGTGGTGGGGGTCCCTTTTAATTGGGCCATTTGTAAATGACACAGTGAGATGTCTGTTTATCTATGGAGAAACAAATTAGTCTTGCACTGAACCATGGTTCTTTGGAAGAGTTTGTGTTTAATTGAGATTTTAATGAGAATCCCCACCACCACCACCACCACGACAGTCCTTAGTATACGTACGTGTGGTGGCAAAGACTTGATCTGCATCCTTTCTTGGAAAGAAAATGATAACCGAGATCTTATCTGGTTCCATTTCTATCAGTCATATTAACTTCTAATAATAGGGTTAGGGTTACAAAACAACGAAAAAACATGGTAAATTGTTTTCTATATCAAGGCTGTTCATGCCTGTTGGATCAGTCGCAGTATGTGTAATCAGAAGTGGAGATATGAGTTTTCATATCCTAGCTTAGTAAGTGGCTGGAATTCCACAGAGAAATTACAACGGTGGAGTTTTCTAATTGACAATTTAAATGTCTTCAGCCAGGAACAACAGGAGATGGCAACCACCAAAACACACACACACACACACACACACGCACACATGCACACACACACACACACACGCACGCGCGTGCACACATGCACACATGCACACACACGCGCACACACACACGCGCGCGCCCACACACACGCGCGCACACACACGCACACGCACACGCACACGCACACACGCTCACACACACACACACGCAAACACACACAAATCTATCCTAAACAAATATGATGGAGATGCTAAACAGGAACTGACTCCACCACCACTAATTTCCAATGCAAATGTGACACAAGTATCAATAATTAGGTTGTTTTATTTTAGGATTTACCTGCTAGGAAACAATGCTTTTAATAACATAGAGTTAAAGAACAATTTGTTTGGGTCTGTTTTAAAATAGGTGTAGTTGTAAAAGAGCTGTAACTTTGGAAGATTGAACTTGGACTGCTGCTGGAGCCTTGTTTAAACTTCACAAAATAGAAATGAAAAATAAAAATGCAATACATTTTTTGCACAGAACTCTGGAGTAGATATTTTAACAACCTCAACCCTTTGAACAGAAGGGGTGATTATAGTTAGACACTTATTTTGAAATGTTCATATCACACAAGAAAGTCACAAGACAAAGATTGCAGTTAAAGAAGCAGTAAAGTGACATTGCTGCACAAGAACTTGACGCATAAAATAAAAATCAGTAAAGTACATATGTCGAGAAGTAATATAAATGTGAAATATATTAGTCAGTAAAGGGTAGATATGAGTACCGTTGATATATGCAGTTATAGCATCAGTGTGTAATGAATACTATAAAATATAATTAATAGAGTATGAACATGTGCAGCAGTTACAGTAGGTACTGAAAGATTGTAAGTTAATTGACATTATATACAGAATAGCATCTAGAATTTTTATTTTTTTTGCCAAACACTGGCTCGGCTCCCCCAGGTGGGTTGCAGGGTTTTTATTTGATGACATTTGCAGACTGTCCTCCGTAGTCTATTGTTTAAGGTGTGTGTCTGCAGTACACCTTTTAGCCACATGGTAGAGCCTGAGTGTTTGCATTGTTCTGAATATTAATATTTATACATCACTTATAAATTATTTCAAAAGAAAGTTGCTTTATTGAACATGTATCTCTTCTAATTGGCTGGTCTACGTGGTCAACATAATATCAGGTGACGCGGAGATGGCAGTATAGATGGTCAGCCATGTTCAATTACGCATTAATTAATAAGGCCTCCAGTGAATTGGTTTTGCAATTGAAGTCATAAAAAAAGAAAAAGAAAAGAAAAAACCTGTTCCCCATCTACTTCGCCTTTCTGCAGCCAGATTGGTACCCACATGGTACAAGACGATATTAAGCTAGCATCTCCCCTCTTTTGATAAATGGAATCCCATATTGTACCCTTCAGCCCGAGTTTGACTTGTTTGATATCTATGCTGGAGGTGTTGGTTCTCTTTGGGATTCACAGTACTGGTAGTAGAAAACCAGAAGGTGCTTGAATGTAAATATATATTTCTAAATAATCTCGCTGACAAGAGAAGTGGACCGCCAGCAGAGCCGAAAATGCTATGACTAGTGTCTCCTTAGTAAGTCCCTGTGCATCACGTGTGGCCCTCCACATGAGTCCCTTATCTCTGTGGATTAAAAACACTGTACTATGTGTTGGTTCTGCCCCCAGGACCCAGTACCACCTGTACGGAGGAGTCTTGCTACCATCAGGGGGTGTGTCTCCAGCAGTGGGAGGGCTTCACCTGCGACTGCACCATGACGTCCTATGGAGGTTCATTCTGCAACGATCGTAAGTGAAACCTTTTTCTTTGCCGATGGTTTGAATGTGCGTGGCTGGAGTGAGTGGTGCAGGCGGGTAGCTGGCGATGGGATGTAGAGTTAAGGCGCCACACTCGGCATTCCCTCCTCTTCTGATGTTCTATCGCTAGCACAGTATTCATAGTAACACCTCGGATTGCTCAACTCAAGAGTTCACTGGGAGATGGGCTCCTCGGCTCTCGAGGCGCTGCAAACACAGGCTGTGAGGAGAAGCACCAATTCAAGTATTGTGTTCTTGTCATGTGGTCGCCTGCTGAGTGGCTGGCAGCAAGGAGGAGCGAGAGTCCAGGAGAGAGGGATCCAAATACATTCTAGCTGTTATTTATCTGGTTTTAAGTTTCTATCCTGAGGTTGACAGTCTGTATTTATTGAGGCTAATGCTGCTTTTACTGGGTGCCCACAGTATTAGGTGTGTTCACTGGCTGCATTGAAAAGACGTCATCTTCACTGCTCTGGAAGATGGATCTGTTTTTCAGTTGTTAAGAATTGCGCATGTAGCCGAGCTCGGCTTGGTAATGTAGAGCTCCTGTTCAATTAGTATTCGGCGCTCCTCACAGGATTGATTTAAACAGGGGCAGAGCCAGGGTGACAGGCTAATAGACCTGTTTGCATAAGTCTTCATTTGCTTATTAAGTTGCGTGTGCTAAGTTAAGCTGTATCGCACAAACCCCCTCCTCCATTTTTTATTTTTTATCCGTGTTTCATTTGTGATGGAGTTTATCTTTGATTGTCGGCGTGTTGCTTGCCAGGTTAGCTCGACAGAATGGGATTGGTTGTGACAGTAAGGGGATGATTAGCAGTGCTCCTTTGGCTCTTGGAGGACTGCAGCGAGGGGAAGGCAATAATAATAGCTGCTCCGTCAGCACGACAGCCGTGCCCAGATAAGCAGAGAGATCCCTGGAGGAGAGCAAGTGAAGAGGAGAGGAGAGGAGAGGAGAAGAGGTGCTGATTCCTGCATTCCAGTTGCTGCCTGTGGGGAGCGCTCCGCGGTGTTACCGCACCGTCTTCAAAGAGGACAGGTGGAACTGTAGGTGGAGCTGTAGGTGGCGCCGGGGCGCATGGCAACATGTGTTCTGTGGGGAGCGCTAGGGGCTGCGTGTCTGTTTTGTGAGAGTGCGTAGAGTGGAGGGAAGGACTTCGACTGCAGCCTGAACAAAGACATTGATAAACAGCAGACACAATCGCAGAACGGCTATCTGTGTGCACTAAACTGGGTCACACCCACATATGAGACCACACGGGGGCTCTGAGAGGCAAATGGGAAAAAAAACATGATGATTCATTTTTTCAGTCTCATCTAAATTATTTACTATTTTTTCTGACTTTTTTTTTTTTTGCCAGATCACAAGTTCCCTATCTATTCATTATTTTTGTTGTCTTTGAAAGGGGTGGGAAAAAAAGTAATGGCAGGCACACTTTATTTTATTATCTCGTCAGAATCTTTTTTTTCTCTCCATGCACTTTGAGTGATGCATAGGTGTACATGTGTACATATATATATACATATACATACATATACATGTACACATTGTGCATTTGCAAGTTATGTCACTTAAAAAACTTGCTTAGAACAAATCAATAATGATTCCTTTCCTATTTTATTTTGTATTTGTAATTTTCTATTCCTCTATTGTGTTCATTGCCTATATGGCATTGTCTCCTTTGCCTCATGTATTTTCTGAAATGTTTACTTGTATTGATGTTATGTTTTTACCTTGCTTCTATGTAGAGCACTTGTAAACCCTGTTTTTAAAGGTGCTATATAAATAAATGTATTATTATTATTATTATTAATAACATGGTCTATTAGTACACAACAACAAACACTTGGAAAAAAATCACCTGCCAACATTTTAATGTGCCTATTTTCACAGATGGAAAAACATGATTTAGGAAAGCGACTGGCAATTTTTTTTAGATGAGACTAAAAGAAGAAAACAGCAGATTTATTTTTCCCAATGGCGTCTCAGGGCTTCCGCAGAGTATCATTTCTGACTTCAGCTTCAGCTATTGGTTTTGGTTCTGAATATGCAATACTAGTAATATGGGTTCACTAGCAGCTGTTTAAAGTGTACTCCCCTCCACTCGCTGTGTTCTCTCAATGAAACATTGCCTTACTTCAGTCCAACACGATCACACACAGTCCTATTAATATGTGGTCAAATGTGTTATAGAACAGTCTGTGACCCTCAGTGTGCATGTGTTGTTATAGCTGCTTTCCCTCCCTCACAGCAGCTGCACTTCTGTCTTCATTTCTTCAGCCTGGAAAACACATTTCATCTCTTGACCTGACAAGCCTTCCCCGAGTCGAACTTTGGGCTCCTTTTCTTCTGCGTCTACCCTTTCTTCTCTTTGCTCTTTCCGTACTTTTTCGCCACACAAGCGGCTTTGTGTCCTTGAGCCTTTTTATGGACTCGCACAATCACCGAATCCACGTTTGTCTCATCACTCCAACGTCGAGGAATTTTCTTCTTGAACCTGCTCTGGAAACAAAGGTAGGATTCGTCGGATCGCATTTTTTATTAGATGTTCATGGTCTGAATGATCTTGCATCATTTGTATTTGTTTTGTTTTTGCAGCAACCTTCCGTGGTAAAACTCCAGCTCGAGGGTCAGCGTTACACTCTCTCTTTACTCCGGTGTAAAATAGCGTCGCACCTCTTCTCTGCGCCGTTGCCTTGATTTGTTTTGAAATGGTTTAAAGATGCAACGTGTAAGATCGGGTCTGGATTTTAGTTTCAAACATTAAAAAAAATTATCCAAAGAATGTGAAGTGCCAGTTTCGAGCTATATACTGTCAACCAGTCACAGTACAGGAAGGAGACGTTTCTGTCAATAATACATCCTATGATCCGTGTGCGTTTTGATATTTTGTTTCTAGGTTTAATTCCAAGAGGTAAAATGCTTTCCCTTATTTCTTTTGGAGCAGGTGGCTGCAGGTGCTTTTAAATTCCTTGTAGAATGTCTCTCTGTAGCTACTTGAATCCAATAGCTTGCATCCTCCCCTTCTGCTTCTGCATGCACGACGAGAATGAGACATGGGATAAACAGGTGTGTGGGTTGTATCTCTTTGGAGCTGCACAAAAAGGAGACGGACGCATGACATCAGAAGAGGGAAGCGGAATGGGGCAAGTCAAATGAATCACAAAGAGCCACCTTGCCATGTGATCCCACCAGCAGCCACACACGCACACACACACACACACACACACACACACACACACACACACCTTCCAAGTCACACAGCAGTGGCTCACGTGTGCCTGTCACACGTGCACGGCAATATTTTGTTCTTTTTTCTTTCAAAGAAGAATGAACAACTTTAATTGAGCGATGGCCACTGCTTTTCTTTTTTTTTGAAGGGAATAAGACATTACCATAATTATTCTCCCAACGTTGCCCACACTGCTGTTTTGTGAACGGCCGTCTGCTGTGCCCATTCGGCAATTGTGTTGTCCATGTGTGTTTGGAATACGCTGCTCTATTCAAACAATATGCCTGCAAAAAGAAAATGCTGTAACACATGAAACAGGCGGAGCCCAGTTTCACTCAATAGACGACAGATTTAGTCTCTCTTCCTCAGTTTAAGCCCAGTCATTTGTCCCTCTCTGGCTGGAAACGTTGTCAAGTTGTCTATTGAAAGTACAGTTATTATTTATGGACACGCCTACACGGGTGAATAGAGAAGATATTAAACACAAAGAGAGAATGTTCAGTTGCGCAACGTTTTCTCAGCATTGACGTTCCATCCCAGCTGAACTGAAGCGCTTTGTCTTCTTTTACCTCTTGAACGGCCACACCTACTACGGGAATCAATGAGTTTATTATTCATTTTAATAGAACACAGACATTTAAATAATTGAATCCCAGAGCTGCATAAGTAAATGTGAGGATGAGTCAGTTGACCTTTTTAGTAGCTGCTTACTAAAGAGTCCCATTTGCTTTGGTTTCAATGCACTTTTAGTGGCACATCGTCTCTAAACGCGGTCAGAGTTCTCTTTACTCCGCCAAGAATAAAAAGCCTTTTAATCATCAAACTCACCTCATCTTATTGCCTCTAAGAAGCTCCTTGTTGTGTACTCTGTTGTACCCTTTTGAAAAGTCACACATTTTAGTGGCCAGAGGCGAGCGCAGCGGACGGAAAACACAATGTGACACGCTGAAAAGCCGGTTCTAAAACGGGATGAGCCCGGGGTTAACGCTCCGGTTGGTGGCGTTGATGAGGCCCCGCTCCGGGCTGCGTCCACGTGGATGTCTCTCAGACCCCCCACCCCCCACCCCCCCGTCTCATCAAAAATTCAGATGTTTGGTTTTTGTTTGTGGTGTTGTTTCATCCATTTTTAAAAACAGGTTCACCTCCGGGTCCACCAACACGAGTCTGTTCAGTACTAAATGGTATACCGAAGCATTTTAAATTTGTTTTTGAAAAGAATAAAAATGAAGAATGTAGAAATGCATTATTCTTAAATACTGCACTCTTTTTTTGAATACTGCAGTGTAAGATAAGGTGTCTCAGTTGAACTGTGTATCAACTCCCCCCAAAATAAACAAGAAGACTGCAGTCCAGTATGACAAGGGGATGCGGGGCCCACCCCATTGTTATATTGGACTGCAGTCTTCTTGTTTATTTTTTTTTGCCTATTTATAAGCATCCATCTGACATGGCAGATAAGAGAAGACACCGTTGAGGAAGCCCGGCGGTGTGATTGGCAGGAAGTTGATATTGAAAGTGATCACCGTAGCCTTTTGGCTGCAGATAAAGGGAAGCTCCCTGCTGAGCGGTGCGCCAGCTCACATTGTGATTGCTGGGCGTGTGTGAACGTCTGAAGTAAATCCCAATCCCTATTTAGTCCAGTATTGGTTGCACCTCTTCAGTGACCTCTTCTGCTGGTCCGTTTGCTCTCGCTGCACTCTGGGGAGGCTAATTCACGAAGCGCGGCTCGGAGGAAAGAGCAGATACAAACAAAAGTCCTTTCTACACACAGTCCACTGACCTCGGCAGCCACATCCAAACACAACTGTTCCCCAGCAGCATTTAGTATCAAATGGATCCCCTTTTCTAGAACAGCCTCTGTGTTTCTGGTCTCATTACAGTAGGAACATCTGGTGCTATCAGACTCGAAAGAAGCACTCGCAATTTAAACTGGAGGTTGTAGCACATACTGTACCATTGTGTTCATGAACACAGATGCATTTAAGGCACAACAAATAGAAAGGAGAAAAAAAAGAAGCTGTCTTATACCCCCTTGAACACACACACACACACTCACACACACCAGAGAGAGCATTTGTTATTCAGCAGCAGCCCGCGGTGATTGACTGGTCTATTTGTCTCTGCATAGCGTATAAGTGGGCCACTTGGTATTCTGCCTTATTCATCTGGAACCAGCTCAGACAGAGATGCTGTGTAAGTGCGTGCAGTGCGAGGGCTTTGTTTCTCTCGCTCTCTCTCTCTCTCTCTTGTCCTCTGTTTATGTGAGCGAGCGAGAGTGAAAAAAGATGAGGGGGTGCTGGGAGGAGCCGGCTGGGTCCGTGCAATTCTTGGCTGGGCGTTGGCACAACACGTGCATGTGTACAATGAATCCAGCTGCCGGTGCATAGTGCTGTCAGGCATACTAATTGAGTTCCGAGTTCCAGGGCGTTTTGCAGGCAGCACTGCTGATTTCAATCTGCCATCCTCTCCCAATCCTTCATCTCTATTTGTTTCTTTTTCTCTATTAACCTGCTGTCTTATGACCACGCTTGTTGAGACTTAAATGGTAAAAGCTTTTTGGCCCATATTAGTACAAAATAGACATGTTGCTCTTTATTTATTGGGTCCTTTATTTAGACAACAGAAGGCCCATAACACAAAATGAACTAACTCTACCAAGTCTGAAGCAGTAAGTGCAGCTCATCAATGGTGCCTGTTTGGTTCAGTTAAAAGGACACAGAGGAAATCTCCAATCAAATAACCTGTCAGCCTGTTTAGCTTTATGTGACCTCCTCTTGGTTGGTTTATTCACAACCACACAAACATAAACTGGACCAGGACTAAAATGCAACTTCGTATCAGTTTTTCTTTCTCGGTCCAGATCAAATGAACCCGGCTCCACGTGTGAAAGCCTCCTAAGTGCCGTAGTCCTTGTCTTTGCCAGCCTACAGTTAATCCTCAATAAACTTGATAGGTTTCAGCAGGTATTGGTCATGCCTAGCCCCTCTTGGTATTCTCTCCTTATCAAATCATAATGAAAACTGATGATTGAAATGCATTCCGTCTCATCCTCACCAGCAACTGGCTGGTGATCATTTGCTCTGTACATCACTCGCGAGGAAGATGGGACCAAAAGAAGGTGTAAAAAAGAAAGCAGCGAAAATAAAACAAAGATGGCTCCTGGTCTCTGGAGCAAAATAGCCTCATGAATCCTGCCACACTGAGAGTCGAATGCACTTGGTCGAGGCTTAACATCGATTGTCAGGCCGCTTGTTGTGATGAAGGTCACATCGTCTTCAACGTGGACTCTGTGCTCAACACAGCGTGGATCAGCCCAGACTTAAGGGGAGGCTTTAGCCCTCTCAGGTTCTCATCACCAGACCCAACAACTCACGGGGAATGAGCAAGCAGAGCCGCAAAACAACCTCTCCTCAAACCCCCCTGATCCAATAAGGGAAATCTGCTTTGACCCAGAAGCCATCGGGGAGAAAGACGGGCATGGTCGCACATACAACTTAGAAGGTGTTTTTGTTTCCTATTTTTTCTCATATTAATAATAATAATGTACACTTTATTGATCCCACAGTGGGGAAATGATTCAGTGTCTTGCTCAAGGACACTTCAACATGCAACTTGAGTGGGGATCGAACCGGGTACCTCGTGGTTATGGGACGATCTGTCTCCCCCATGAGCACAGCCGACCCAAAATATTCTCTCCAATTCTCCATTCTGATATTTGTGTTGATTGTTGTTATCCACACCTCCCACCTCTTCCTAGGCTCCTATCTTTACTCCACGCCATTTGCCAGCATGCCCCAAGAACTGCTGTCCGGACCTAGTAATTAACCGGCACCTCATTAGGCCAGAAACACAGTGTGAATCCTGAATAATCACTTGACTTGCTTTTTTTTCCTGCTTTTTATCCTGCCCAAAAATACACACACACGCACACGCACGAGAACCCTTTCTACTTCTCAGTTGTGGGCCGCTCCATAAATTAGATGGAGGGAAACCGGCGAGGTTGCAGCTATCTTTCCATTTGCAGACACTGCGAGTGAAAGCACGGGCGGAGAAATGAGAAGACGGATGGGAAGCAGTAAAAAAAAGGGAGAGAGAGAGCGTGAGTAAGGAATGAAATAGTGTTTGGGCGTGCAGAGGCAATTTTGGCACCTCCAAAAGAGGGCAGCGCTAAGCCCATTGGACTTTAGAAGTCACCATGTCAAGAGCTTGAAGGAGTTGAGTGTGGATGTGGTACCGAGGGCGGCAGGTGAAAGTAATGGCTTGGCTCCACATATGGCTCTGGCGGACATCGTACTCTTCACTGGTATTAATTGACAATTTTCAATCAGTGTGCCAATTTTCACAACCCACAGAACATGTGAAGACATCTCACCCACAATAACTTTAATAGTGAGCATACTGTACATCTGTTTAGCTTTGAGCTCTTAAATCCTTCAATGACCATTGTGTTCCTCAGGTAGCTAGGTGGGCCAGACAAGGGCCGGTTTCTTTGGCTAAAGATACCAAAAGAAACTTTTCTTTTAGTCTTGATTAGTTTTTTTTCATTCCGCGTTGAGCCAGTGCAGATTTTCCACCCCTTGCTTGGTTTTAATTAAAGACCGGGTGAGCTTTTAAACCACAGTGTGCATGAAGGGACGGTTAATGGGGCTTTGTAATTGCTTCGAGACCACTCCATCCACTTGCACCCATTATCCAAAGCCTTCCACTGTACGCCGGAATAGGAAAACGAGAGCTGTGTTTGTGTGTGGAATTGTGCGGGCTCGGGGAAAGTGAGTCCAAACACAAAAGCGGTTGAAATATTGGGGAAAGCAATTATTTCTCACAGGTGCTCAGATCACACGTCTCATGTTAGTCGATTCCTTTGTTGACGCTTTGTAAATAGCGGCATTGCACGTCTGACTTATGTCAATACTGATACCTGATTGAATTCAGTGAAGCAAATGCACCCGCAAATACCATACAGCCCTTCTGCAATCACACATGACTCGGATAGATAGTGCGTGTGTGTGTGTGTGTGTGTGTGTGTGTGTGTGTGATCCACGGTGTTAACAGGACACAGACAGGCGCTAAAAGGCTTTGAACCATCTCATTCTGTTATCCATACTTAGTGATTTTTATGAATGGATCTGTTGATCAAGGCTTACTTTTATTTTTTTCACACACCAATATGTTTCTTTAGCTTTAATTATACAAAGGATGTCACAGTTATGAGAGAATAATTACAGTTGTCCCAGACACAGTCAAATCCGATTTGTCAAGTCTTTTTCCACACAACTACAGGCGAAGATACATGTGACTACGGCTCAGCTGTTGTGTGTCCAATGCAGCACCATCCAGAGTACGTAGACGGAGTGGAGATCGATGGACAGGCGGAATGACTGTTTGTTAGCCATGCTTTCCGTGGTTGTTATTATATTCATAGGGCTACATTCTTCTACGACAGCATGGGTCTCAAACTCGCGATCCGACGATATTTTGTGGCCCTCTACTTGACATCAAAGTTTAGTGTTAGTGCGACCCGCGCGTTTTTCCTCACACACACGGATTGAAATATGTGAAATGTCACCGGAGAACGGACTCTCAAAGTGGAAGTACCGCATCCAAATGTCAAATACTTTCTTCGGCTAAAGTGGTTTACTGGTACGCGATAATAATAATAATGATAATAATATATAATAAATAAATATATCCTTTATTGATCCCCGTGGGGAAATTCTTCTCTTCATTTGACCCCTCAAATGTTTGTTGACCCCTTCTCCTTCAATGTGCAAGATGCCCCTCCTGCAAGATGCCCCTCCTGTCTGAACTCAAAGCCAAGTTCAGGGATGTGAGTGGAAAAGCAGACAAGCTTGGACAATTTTTTAGAGAATTGCCCCCCACCTTCCTTGAGCTTTCCCGGATGTTCAAGCAGACCATGTGCCGTTTTGGGAGCACATATCTGTGTGAAAAGCTCTTCTACACCATGAATTTGAATAAGTCAAAGTACAGGTCCAAACTTACTGATGAGCATCTTCAAGCCATACTGAGGGTCTCAACTGCTTCCTCCCTCAAGCCAAATGTGGCTCAGCTGTGTGAGAGGAAGCAATGCCAGGTCTCTGGCAGCAAGGAGTAGACAAGAGAAACCCATGTTCTGAAGAACCGTTCATGTTCTGAAGAACCCATTCATGTTCTGAAGAACCCGTTCATGTTCTGAAGAACCCGTTCAACCGCTGAAGAACCGTTCATGTTCTGAATTGTTCTTAATAGAAATTGTGACGATTGGATTGAGAAGATTGGATCAGCCTCACCCAGACTCTCCAGCGGCCCCCAGGTAAGTTGAGTTTGAGACCCTTGCTTTACAGTTTCTCTAAAAAAATGTCAGACACGTCAGGGAGTACACACCAGGAACTTCCTTTATATAAAATGAATACTGACACACATGTATTAACATGTCGGATTGTGCATTAGAAATGACTCAAAGTAACGCGCGTGTTAGACCGGAAGAGAAGGTATCATCTTTACTTGCATGAATGGCAGAAGCACGACAAGCAGAAGCCGAGTTTATCTACTTAGAGTGCTGACCCCCTGAAATAATAGCCGGCGCTACAGGGGTGACTGCACTCCCAGAATGCATCACAAGTTGGATAGCACTGTCCGCATACTGGATTTTGTGGGAGGAAATACCGCTATGTCAAACCTACTATATTTTCTCTCTCTCTCTCTCCACACGCCTAGAAAATCTCCGGAAACGCTCTGCTGAGAATGTAAATGTTTCCTCAGGCCATCAGCACGGAGGGAGACCTTTACTCAAGTTGACACGGTAGATCATCAGGACTGACACGTGCGCACGCACCCATACGAGCAACCGTCTCCCTTGTATTTATCCCTGTGGAGGCTGAGGTGTCGCTAAGTTGAGCTGACAGTCTCCCCTTCACCTTGTCTTCCCTCTCCGTCCTCCCTCCTCTCCCTCAACTCCTCCCTCTCCATGCCCTTCATTCCCTGTGCGACTCCCATTACGCGTTCCCTCTGCGTTCCCTCTGCTGCTCCCTGTGGGGCGAGGGAACCCCACATTAAGCATTTAAAGCATGAGAAAGCATGAGAAATTCAAACATTAGTACTATGACGTTCAATTAATTGTGACCTTTTCGAGGCTATTCAAGCCAGCCTTTAAGTAAGCATTCATTGAGGGTCAAGTTTCAGCAAAGCTTCTGGATGATATCTTTTTTATTCCATCAGGGCAACAAGTGTGCAGCAACTAAAGAATAGGAGTAGCACAGATATTGAACTGTTTCAGTAAAAGGGTGATTGTTTTTAGTTTTGTCACAATAGTGGAGCAACTACTGCATTCATGGGTTAGAATTACAATATTGCAAGTATTGGAAAGATATTTCATAAAATACCAATAGCTTTCTATTTAAAACATGCATTCACGCCGGGGACTTGCTTCAAGTAAGGAAGGAGCTTGCTACTCTTTGCAGCGGCACACATAAAACTGGCGGATTTGAATCATCTCCTCCCTCCTTCACCTGTTTGTAACATATTTCAATATGTGCTTCTTTTGGTGTCACGGTAATAGTTAGACAAATCCCTGGCTTTTTTCCCTTTTTATTTTGTGGGTTTATGGTAATTTCATCTCCACGTTAATGCTACAGCGATAATGCATGCTAACATGCTAAATATAGCGCCATAACAAAGTCAGATTACGTCAGAGATATGGATACAATAATAGATAATTCCTATCTGATTAAACACAGTGATTATTTAGACCCAAGCTTTGTTCTAAATGCTTCATTATACACATTGTTAGAGACGATGGTGATGATAAAGCATTTAAAATCAGCAATTAGAAACAGAAAGAAGAAGATTTTGGAGGCAAAGAAATCCAAACTCAGACAAAGTTCTGGTTCTTGTTGAGACATAATCATCAGGGACTGCATGTCAACTTCTTAGCGTCCTTGAGCAAGAATCCTCTAATCCTATTCGTCGCAACAATTGGTCATGTTAGCCATGAGCTTAACATGTGTTTTGAAGACGTGCACTTCGTCTCACGCTGATAATTAACTCTTTTCAATGGAATGCAATACATTCCATCAACTCCGGCAGAAGTCAAGTAGTTTGAGTGGATGCGTTCTTTGTCCACTGGAAATGGTCGAGAGTTGGTCTTATGTTATTGGAAATTAGTCACTTTTATGTCACGTGAAATCCTCGTTGAATCCGCTGTGAAAGTATCCATGGCAAAAACAGTTCAATGAGATATAATGGCGTGGGCTTCCAGTGGAGTGTGAACTGACTCCCTCCTGATCGTCGGCTGGTTTATGTCGTACTCTGTTGGACTAAAACTACCCTCACATCCTCCGCCCTGTCCCTAGACCAGTAATGGAATTTCCCAAGCGGAAACGGCGTGGCCATTTTAAAGCGGGGCCTGTATCAGGGGGCTAGTGAGGTGATAAATGATGGCGGCCGTAGAGGGCGATAAATCTGAAATATCCCTCTACACTTCCCTAAAGAATGAATCCACATCGAGGTGCATTTCACTGCATAGACTGTGACAATTTAATAGGTTTTCTTTTGCCTCTCGCTTGTCCCCAAACCCCTTTTGCTTAAGCCATGCATGAAATTTCAAATCTTCTTGGGGTTTTCCCCATGTATCTAGAGAGAGATCACATTGATGTCTTGCCTCTGAAGAAGTATTCTTTGCATTACGGTTTACTACCGTGACAAAACTGCATGATGAAACCTAACCTCCAGTGTAGGTGCTCCTCTGTTTGCCTTTGATTAAGACCTTTTTGACTCGCTTTTAATGAAGGAACGTAGTGTGCTTCTGTGCCTCTGCGCTGCTGTGTTGGGATTATCTGAGCGTTACTGCTTCATCCGGTTCAACTAACCATTGTTGTTCTCTACCGTCCACCTGGCTCCTTGGGAGACTTCTTGTAAGAACTAGACGTCCTCCTATCAAACTTCCCAGAAAACGGACCCCCGCTCATCCAGACAGAGAAGTCATGTGACCTGCTACTCTTACTGTCTTCCTTTGCTCTCTCTCTCAGTCCTTCCCCTCCTACTCACAAAGCTGGCAACCACCTTGACTATATTTTCACCAGAAACTGCTCTACATCTAACCTCACTGTAACTCCACTTCATGTCTCTGACCACTTCTTCATCTCTTACTCTCTCCCACTCTTTGGAACTGACAACCCTCCCACAACGGACTCTGCACCTGTCCGTCGCAACATCCGCACCCTCTCACCCTCCTCTCTGGCCTCATCTGTTCTGTCAGCCCTCCCTTCAACTGACTCCTCACTCATGCAACCTAACTTTGCCACTGACACTCTCCTCTCTACGCTGTCTTCCTATCTTGATTCTCTCTGTCCTCTTATGACTCGAAAGGTCCGCGAGTCCTCTCCGGCTCCGTGGCTGTCCGAACCAGTGCGCGCCAAGAGCACTGGTTTCTGGTTTTTAAATGGCGAAAATCCAAACACGCCAGCGACCTCCTCGCCTATCAATCTCTTCTCTCCTCCTTCTCTGCGTCTATCTCCAACAGCCAAAAGTCTGTTCTACCAATCCAGAATCTAATCCTATTTGTCTAACCCCAAAAGCTCTTCTATATTTTTTCCAATCTCCTTGACCCCTCCTTGAGAATACGACCTCTTCTCACTCAGAAGGCGGCACAGATTCTGGTCCAGGCTCTGGTCATCTCACGACTGGACTATTGCAACTCCCTCCTGGCAAGCCTACCTGCTAATGCCATTCGACCTCTACAGCTCATCCAGAATGCAGCTGCTCGACTGGTCTTCAACCTCCCGAAATTTACCCACACTACTCCGCTTCACTGGTTACCGGTGGCCGCCCGCATCCGCTTCAAAACATTGGTACTTGCGTACTGTGCTGCGAACAGATCGGGTCCGGTCTACATCCAGGACATGGTCAAACCGTACACCCCACCTCGTTCACTTCGCTCGGCTTCTGCCAATCGGCTTGTAGCTCCGTCACTACGAGCTAAACACTCTACGAAGTCACGACTGTTTGCTGTGCTGGCTCCTCATTGGTGGAACGAGCTCCCCATTGACATCAGGACAGCAGAAAGTCTCTACATCTTCCGTCGCAAACTAAAAACACATCTTTTTCGACTATACCTTGAATAGGGAAGGTGGCGCCGTATTAGCACTTAAATGTCTCTTACTGATAGCACTTTGTAGTTTAACACTTTAGTAGCACTTAAATGTCTCTAACGGATAGCACTTTGTAGTTTAACGTTATTGAAGAAATTGTACTTGCTTGATTCTTGTTGTTCTGAGTTTGGAGTCACGGTTTAATGCACTTATTGTAAGTCGCTTTGGATAAAAGCGTCAGCTAAATGACATGTAATGTAATGTAACGTAATCTCATCGTGTTCTTCTGTAATCTGAGGGATGACAGGGATGCGCAGAGTAGACGAGAGAGGGAGGGAGGGAGTGGGCATGAGAAGAGAGAGAAAGCCCCCCTTACTGAGCTGTTGGGGGGAAAGTTTGACTCTCACAGTGGGAGTGTATAAACACGTCAGCCTTCTCTTTAACTTTCAGAACAACACTATCTGACACTCTTTGTTTCTCTCTCTCTCTCTCTCTCTCTATATATATATATATATTCAATTCAATTCAGTTTATTTTGTATAGCCCAATATCACAAATTACAAATTTGCCTCAGAGGGCTTTACATATATAATATATATATATTTATATATATATTTATTTACCCTCTAGTTTAGATCTATTTTACATGCACCACGATATTCACCACTCTTCATTCAAAGTATCAGAAATCTACAATTTCAAAGCGATTATGTGATCACAGAGATGTTTTTCCAGTTTTTTGAAAACCAGTGCAAATGCACGTTGTGCTCATGTGTGACTCAGCTGTGTTGCTGTTCCCCAGTCTTTTCTCCTTTCCTGTTGCCATGGCTCCACTGCTCGTGGGCCAGTAGATGTATTGTTATAGCTGCTACAAGCTAACTCCATGCACACAGTACAGTACATTAGAGCCAACAATAGACAGAATCACTGTATATCCGGAGTGAGCCTGCGCCGTCCAGTGCAGGACATTATTTATTGTTTGGTACTCAATTTCCTGTTCATGTTGTTGGGGTACCCTTGTCAGCGACAGGAAAGGTCTGTGTGAAGATGTTATCAATGAGCTTCAGCCCTACACACACCGAGCTGTAAGAATTCTTACAAATGTACTACCAGTGCACATTTGGCGACTTTTCTACGTATCAAATATTCTGTGCGCCTGGGTTTGTTTAAAATGAAAACCTCCCCGCTCTCTGTTTTATTATAATGGTTTTGAAATCACTCCAATTGTGTAGCCCCTGTATATTTTGCTCCGTCACACAGACGCACAAATCCACCCTACAGTGGATGGGAGGAGGGCCAGGGATCGATCAAGGCCAGGCATTTGAGCATAACAAAGTGGAAAAGTGTCCTTGAGCCTGATGAATGTCAGCCAGTGACGACGGTCCACTTCTCTCTGAATGCCGCCACTCCCACCACACCTGAAGCTGCGTCTCTGTAACACTGGTAATAATTTTGTTTCGGCTCGGAGACTCTAGAAGGATAACAATTGTGTTTTGGATGCTGCGGAAGATGCAGCAGAAGCATCAAACCCGTCTCCATGAATCATCTCGTTGCTGAGTACTCTCTACGCTCTGCTTCCCCCCCGACAGACCGCGCGCTTCAGATGCATCTATCTTGTGTTTAACTGTGTTCTTTTACTTGACCCGCTTGAAAAAATAAAACCCTGCCCGAACCTCTTCCTCACTCCCTTCTCTCCACACCTGTGCTTGGCACTTCCTGTATTATTCATGGCGATGCTGTTCTTTGTGGATAGTGTAGCTTCGGGCCGCCCAGTCAGCTGGCGTGTATCGGAGGAAACAATGGGCAGGCCTGACAAAACAATCCCACTAAGAGCTTTGAAGGAGGGTGGAGGAATAGTAGCGGAAGAATGGCCCAGTGGAACTTAATGCTGCATCAACATTAAGGCTTTGGCTCCACCACTTAAACATATGCACACACACACACGCACACACACACACACGCACACACACACACACACACGCACACACACACATAAACACACATAAACACACACATACACACGTAAACACACAAACACACATACACACACACACACACATGTAAACACACACAAACACACACATACACACACATGAACACACGCACACACATAAACACAAACACACACACACACACACACACACACCAAAAGACCGTAAAACATTTGTTACCACCACCATCCCTTCAAATGCACAGCAATGTGGGTTCCAAAAGGGTTCTTCATGAAGGGCTGAGGTTCTACCCAAAACCATTTGCTTCTCGAGAATTATTTTCGGTAATTCACCACAGTAACACTGAGAAATGGGAGATTTCATCCATCCAAAATCATGCACTTTTCACCACCTGTCATCTCCACGAGTTCCTCCCGGTTGCTTTTTAAATCGACCAAAACAAAGCTCCCAATATGAGCCGAGCAGTTTCATTACTTAACACGCTCATGTTAAGCGTCGATGTTACGGTCTGCCATCAGCAGCAACGCTTCTTCCATCACGGCTGCCACTGTTGTTGTGGCAAGCGTCTCTTTCAGGTCCCCTCTTATCTGGAAATCCATTGAGAGAGTTTGCCTCTCACCTGCCTCTTCCATGAAGGAACGGCCCTTAGAATCACTGCCCACCTACCTGGAGAGGGGATGAATTGATAATCACATATGGCTCTGGGATTAGCCCGACGGCCGTCTGAAGCTCATTGAAATGCTGTGAAAGAAGAGAGAGATTTTTATTTTTATTTTTTTTTCTTCCTCTCTATCTCTCTCTCCTATTACCCCTCCTCCCCCAAAGCCCCCACACCACCTCCTCCCATGGTTCCTACAGTTACATGTACCTGTCATGTTAAATGAAACCTGCCGTTAAATGTTATGTAAGTTACTGTAAAGAGACTTAAGATCACATTAAGCCATCACACTGGAAACTAGTGTTTGGCATTTTCATCCCTTTGCCCTTCGTTACGAAGGGCAAAGTGATGAAAATGTGGTTAATGCTTGCGGTTACTCGGGCAACATAAGTTGTATTTGTCCGTGAATTCTTTATGGAAAACCATAAAATACTGATGTTACTCAATAAGAAATATCCCCCTGCTTTCCCTCAACGATTTTCTGTTTTATGGTGAGCTTGACTTTCCAATAGATGGCTTACAGACTCCTAAATTGGCCTATCTTCGCTACTTGCCGCAGATGGAGCATGCATCCATTGTACTTGCTTGATTCTTGTTGTTCTGAGTTTGGAGTCATGGTTTAATGCACTTATTGTAAGTCGCTTTGGATAAAAGCGTCAGCTAAATGACATGTAATGTAATGTAACGTAATCTCATCGTGTTCTTCTGTAATCTGAGGGATGACGGGGATGCGCAGAGTAGACGAGAGAGGGAGGGAGGGAGTGGGCAAGAGAAGAGAGAGAAAGCCCCCCTTACTGAGCTGTTGGGGGGGAAGTTTGACTCTCACAGTGGGAGTGTATAAACACGTCAGCCTTCTCTTTAACTTTCAGAACAACACTATCTGACACTCTTTGTTTCTCTCTCTCTCTGATATACCGGCATTAAGTCTGCTTCGATCTAAAAAAGCCCATCAGTGTGGCTCTTGTGTGCAAATGATCTTGTGTGCAAATGTGCACACAAGATCACGTCCATGCACCCCCCCTTCCTCCCCCCCTGGGTCATTCCACTCCCTGGATAGAGGCCTGTATCGACAGACCGCCCAGCTCTGCTCGATCAATAGTTTCTCCCTCTACCGCTCTCTATTTCTGTCTCTCGCTCCCCACACGCCTCATGCGTATCTCGGCTCTGCCATCTGATCACCTAAGCTAAATTTGTTCTCATCTTGTGCCTGTAGCCAGATCCAAAAACGCTCTAATCAATCTCATTTGGTTTCATTTTCGATCAATTACCCAGTGTGCCGCATGTTGGGAGCTGGCGGGAAGGCGGGCCAGACAAGGGGTCCCCTGCATCTGATTCTATATCACGGAAATTGTCGTTGGCGAGGTGCGCTGCACCGCAACCCTGATTCCAGTCAGTGGCACTATGATATGCCGCTGGGAAAAGGCCAAAAAGGTTGTGTGAAACCATTTAAGTCTAGCTAGAATGAATACAGCTGCAGCACTCTTATGAATGATGAGATGCCTCTCATGGTTTCCTAAATATTCAGAAACAATGGGTTTGTCTTTTCTCATGATTCACAAGGCCCCCAGTATTGAACTGCCTTGATTCAGTAGAATACAATAGCAGCTGATTTGAACTGATAATGAAAACACTGGAATGAATCTTATCTCTAGTCGCTCAATTGTGATTGAAAGAGTGTGTTTTCTTTCTCTGCCAATCCCCACATGTATTGGCTTGTCATGTGTTGTGGGCCTCCCATTATTTATCAATTCTACAATAAGTACATAATGAAACAAGCATGCCTTCATTACGCAGGTGAGACTTTGAATCCAAGCATTGGCAGAACGGTGCAGTGGCCTGACTTTGAGTTTGGTACTTGAAAAAAAGAGGGATTAGGGAGGGAGGTGGAGAAACATGGGATGTAGAAAAGAAGTTCAGGCCCCCCCCCCCCCCCCCCCCCCCCCAGAGGGCCCGGCTTAGTGTGTAAACACATGGCAGCCGTGCACAGCACTGTGCAAGAAATTCGGTTATTTAAGGAGCTAAAACAGCAGGCATGGCATCGCCTCCCATCCTCGTTTTATCTTTTGCAGTCACAGCGCATTGTGAATTGTCTGGATTGGTTAAAAATGTGTTAGTTGTGTGATTTGGAAGAGAGACTGCATTTGAATTAGCTCCGAATAAAGATCCGCAGGCTAAAGACTCTCCCTGTGTTTTTTCACTACACAGTGATGAAAGAAATGGACTCAAAAAGTAAAAGAGGAAATGATTGAAGCCTTAAACTCTTATGTTTCAGGCTTCAATCATTGAAGCCTGAGATCTCAATATCTCACACCCCAGCCACTCATCACTGGTGGCATTTGGGTCTGTCGAGGACGGAAAAAAGGAAGAGAATCTGAACTTTTGATGTCTGGCCTGGGCCGCGGTGATAAAATATTGAAGCGCTTTTTTCCGCGCGCAGTGCAGTCACCACTCCTCACGTATTCTGCTTCAAGATAAAAGGCCGACCCCCGTACAGCTGCTACACTCATCAATTACTCTGGTGTTGTCTTACTTGTTATCTCATAGATGCTCTTGCCCTTGTGCACTTTATTTACTCTTCATATATATGAGAGAGAGAGAGTAAGTCCCAAAGTATGAATGATACTATGATAAGCATGGCTGGTTTGAAAGCTTGTGTGCGTGTTCTTTGAGTCACATCTTGGCTTTATTCGAGCACACATGTGGTTAGCTCTTAGCGAACATGTGGTCCCACCCAAAACACGTTACCGACACATTCACAGCTGGGGAAATCAAATGTGCCTCTGAGCACGCTCTCGGGCTGCCCCGTCATCTGTATGGGTCGGGCCAACGGCGCCCAGCCCACCCTGAGCTGTCCTGACCGGGTTTCAATGAATGGTTCTGGATCTAAATGTACTCTCAGACCTAAATCGACTCTCTCTGCTTGTCATCTTTTCTGGTAATAACGCAGTGTCCTTGGAAAACATGATGCGGGGAATCTAAATCCAATCGCATGTGGTCGCTCGAGAGACGTTGGTGACACGCGGAAGCCAGGTGTGAACTGTTATCCACCTCAGAGGACGCGGAGCCCGTCTGGATATTTCCACCTCGGTTGGTCCTGGCTATGTTGTGTGTGCTAGCAGCACTTACAATTCCCCTCATGTCTACGCGCCTCTCTCTCCCTCCCCATATCTGACTCTCAATATCTCTGCCTATACCCTCCCCTCTCTCTCCCTCTCCCTCTTCATCCCATATGGCAGTGATTCATCACAGCAGTGAAACTGTGAACACAGGGAGACAAGCCAGTGAAGAGCGTATGGTAACTGCAGCTGGCACTTATTTTAAAAAGCAGACAAAAGGGGCGAGTTAGAGAATGGTGGGAGATGGGGTGATGTTTCAGTTCACGTGTCAACACGACCAACTCTTCAAAGGCACAAGCTCGGTCAGTGGCCCTCGGATTCAATCTATGCAACGTCAGTTTTGCACATGCACGTGCACACACTGTCTTTTAAAAAGGAACTTCCGTCCTCACAAGAAACCTCTTGTTAGGTTTAGGAACAATTTCAGTTTGGGTTATGTAAGTAAGTGTTATACCATGTTAAGCAGCAGGCTATGTTTCTTATCGTTGCATAATGTCAATGACCTTGACTTTGGTTTTGTGGACTGCCGGGTTAAGGGATGGAGCTCAGTACATCACATCATTCTTTGTTCTGCATATCCTCACTCCAACTTTATACCTCACTTGACCATCTGGCTTACATAACAAATAGTCATGATGGGCATGGCCTTTGATGCTGTGTAACCATGATGGCTGCAATTCTCATGTGATTCTAGTATATGTATATTATCTGACGCCAAGCAGCCGCCATCTCAGGTATGCCGATACCATGGAATGTGACAACGTGGCGTGGGGCTATCATTAGAAACAGCATTACAACGGGGCCAGGTGCATACTTTGAGAATTAAGTCCAATGGTTTCTTGTAATCTGTCGCAGCTATTCTTTGTTTGCCTCGAAAGATGATTAAAAATAAAAAGGACAAAAATACATTAATTAAAAGAAGGGGAAAAAAAAGAAAAAAAGCAGACTGTCAGGCTGGGAGAGAAGTGTACAAGGAACGATGGAAGTGAGAGAAAAGGTAGAGGAGACCGGCACTGTGGGAGGAGGAGGAGGAGATCGTTTGCCGTAGTCTCATGAGAACCAGCGGTGCAGCAGGAGAGAGGAGCACACACTCACATCCACCAATGGGAACCCTGCTTCCAGATAACAAGAGCTGTAAAACCTCCTGCAATATGCTCTGATTCATCCTCCTGAATCTGCTCTCGCTCCCTTAACTTGTTCCTCCATTTTTACTTGAACCTTACTCTTACTTTTTCTTTCACTCACTTCCACTCTCCTCTCGCCATTTTGAGTACTGCTGGTCACATCTAAGTGTGTTTGTATTGGGAGGGGGAGGTAAAAGACAAGATATACGAAGGAGCAGGTGATTTGAGTTTAAGAAGCCCAGCTCCGAGAAATCACTGAGGCTTTGAGCACTGTCTTTACCCTAGTTTAATTTATGAAGAGAGTGTGTGTGTGTGTGTGTGTGTGTGTGTGTGTGTGTGTGTGTGTGTGTGTGTGTGTGTGTGTGTGTGTGTGTGTGTGTGTGTGTGTGTGTGTGTGTGTGTGTGTGTGTGTGTGTGTGTGTGTGTGTGTGTGTGTGTGTGTGTGTGCCTTAAATAATTTCAGACAGTACAATGAACAAAGAAGTAAGGAAAGAGAGAGAGTGAGGTTTGGGATGTGCAGGGTGAGGGAGAAGAGCGAGGCCCCCGGCTCCGATGGAATCCACTCCACTGTCCTCATTTTCATATCACTTCTACTTACTCCCTTTATATCTAGTAATCAGTGATCTGCCCTTTACGATGGCATATTGGGGTCCTAAAAGAAATACTGTGCCAGGGGAGAGAGTATTAATCCGAGAAAGAAAATCATTTCTGCGTCTAAGGTCATAAAAACAAAATCCAACTCTAATCGGTTTGTTGTTTTCTTCTCAATAGGCCTGATTCACGGCAATTCTTCTTCAAAGTATGGATTAAGTCACAAGCATTTCCTCATTGTCGTGGCCTTTACCTCGACTTTTCTCTGTGTTTCGCCTGTTTTTACTTTCAATAGGATTTATCGCTGTCACCTTTTCAGGAACTGAGATAGGAAGTCCTTCTTTTAACTTGGCATCTCTACAGTTTTCATGTTCTAGAATTGTTTTTTGTAAACGGTTTGAGTGGAAGATACACACATTCCGTCTTACTGTAGCATTTGGTCACAAGGGAACAAAACAGCAAGTTGCTAATTGCTTTTTCTGCTTTGATTTGATTATCGCACAAACAGCGTGACTTACTGGCCCATTTCTACCTTTTGAACGTTGAATCGGAAACTAAAGGTTTGCATGGGGATTGCAGTGGTCCAATAGTAACACAAAGATGCAGCTTAATGGAGAATTAATGGAAACCGTTCCCAGATCTGATTAGCAGACTGATGGTTCTGACCCCGGGTCAAATCACTGACACTTTGACCCCCTCAACCTCACCTCACCAGACATTGATTAGCTCTTTTTGTAACTCATTTGGTCCCCTCTTTGTAGCACATTTCACTGTTGTGCCTAAAACTTGCCGCTGCAGTTCCTGGGAGGCTTTATTTGTGCAGCAGGATGCCAAGGCTTGCCCGGCAAACAGGTAGTAAATTAATAATGAGGTGCCTAAATGAGACTGTTAGTCATTGGCTGAGACACGGAGGTCTGCTTATGTGTGCTGGCACGCTTTTGTGTACTCAGTCACTGTGGGAATAATCATTAAAAGGGAAAGAAATTGGAGAAACAAAGAGAAAATGGCTGCAGAATGGAGAAAGAGAGATGAGGGGGGGAGAACATTGGGATGGAGGCGGCTTGGGGAGAGGAAGAATTGCATAATTAAAAAAGTAACCAATGCATATTGATTGCACAGATCCTGGGATAGGATTGTGAGGGAATGTCCTGGGAGTGGAGCCGTCCCCAGAGTAAGAGATAGTGAGGGCAGGGGGCGAGCAGACTGAGCTGCTACAAATGGAAACGTGCTGCTCATTTAGCAGAGCGTTTCATTTTGATGGAGACGTGCAGGAGCTTGAGGAGACATATGTCTGTGCGTTCCCATGCAGAAATGCAGATATTGACATGCAGCCATGCAGACCCACTGCAGATGAAACACAGACACTTGCAAAGCGTAATCAGTATTCTCATGCACAGACATGCACAGGCGCATCCCGCTTCCCATGAAAAGAGCAGGCAAGCGTTATTTTCTGTCACCTCCATTTGCAGGCGTTTTTCGGAAGCCAAAATAACATTGTGCGTGCCCCCTGGGAGGGAGAGTGAAAGTATAGAGAGGGAGAGAGTGGGAGAGAGACAGCGGTCTACGTTCAGCTGAGTCCATTTGGCTCTCGGTGTGTTTGAAGTGTGTTTGTTGACCCGTAGACCTCCAGCACTAACATCAACCCATGAGTTTAGATTTACAATGCTGGCAATTGTAAGCGATAGAGCACAAGAGAAATAAAGGGGACACTTTAGATGTGTTTTCATGAAAAGTCTGTTTTGTTGCCCTCTCGTCCAAATGCAACAACAACAAATAGTGACTCAAGATGAAACCAGTTAATGAAAGATGTAACGTTTTCAAAGAATGATTATTTAGCAGGATACTTACGTTTGATCCTGTGAAAACAATGCATGAGGAATAACACTCTAATTAAATAATACTAGTTTAACATGGGCCATCCTTTCAGCATCGAGTACTTGTACTTTTCATACTTGGATTAAGGGGTTTAACAGAAAACTGAAAAGTTGACATGTTGTGACGAGAATTTATAGTTTTGGGGGAAAAAATAAGGTATATCTATATATAGCTTTTTGAATGTATTTGGAAAAAAAGCAGTTGTGAATGCCATACTTTGAGTATAGTGTGCTATTAGTACTTTTACTAATGTAAAGGAATAAGAACCCTTCCTTCAGTCCTGAGTACTGGTATATGTATTCTCCCCTTATCTATTTCCATCCACTTCCTCCCACCCTGCTGTGCAGAGTGAGCTTCCACGGATAGAGCTTTGTCTCACATCAAAACGTCACCGTCTCCAGCTCCAGCAAGTTTGTTCTCATTTTTTTTGTTTAGCTTCTGCTTTGTCACATGACACAACTGCCTTCGGAGTCAGCAGGATGCTGGTGTGTTGTTTCTGCAGCTTAAATCTCCAAGTTTAAGTCGGTCAAGTTTGCCGTCTCGGGGTGCCTCTGCGGTGGAAAAGGTTGGGTGACGGCGGCAGCGACTTCAAAGGAGAGTTTGCGTGGAAAAAGAATGCGCTCAAATGCAGAGCGAGCGCAAACACCATGTAGAAAGAGACACGTACTCAAGGATGCATACACAAACACACAACACCCCCCCCTTCCCTCCCGTAAAGACGCACAAGTGTAGACACACGCTCGTACGCTGTCTTGCATCTGCTCATTCACTCCCGTGTCCTCTGACTCAATCTTTCAGCTTGTCTTTGTTGAATTTATCAGCATAATCCTTCTGTCTTTGCTTGTTCAATAGAGATATGTGAGGGGAAAATGGAGTCGACCGCAAAGTAGTGGAAAAGAGAGTGCGTGCGTGCGTGCGTGCGTGCGTGCGTGCGTGCGTGCGTGCGTGCGTGCGTGCGTGCGTGCGTGCGTGCGTGCGTGCGTGCGTGCGTGCGTGCGTGCGGGCGTGCGGGCCTGACCTTCCTACAGGCCACTCCATTGTGTTCAGTGCCGCCACCTTTTAGCCGGCACTAATGGCATAAAGCACATCCACTGACACCGGACTCACAGCTGGCCTCGCTCTAATGCAGAATCCCCCATGGTGGACCCCTAACATCTCCCTCTCCTTCCCTTTAATGACCCTCCCCCCTTATCCCTTTTAAGATGTAGTACTCCTCTTGTATCCTATGTCCCCCTCTTTCTTTCACATTCCACCTGTATTCTCTCCTGGTCTCCAAGCCTCATTGCCTAGCAGGGGCCGTACCTGCCTGGACTCCGAAAGAGATGTTCGCGAGAGGGTGTCACCTCCCGGCGACACAAACCCAGAAGGACACAAAAACATTTACCACATTTACCGATCAACCCGTGGACACCCTCCCCTGCTCTTGATGAGCCCGGCCCACAGCGGTGTACAGTATATGCGTGTGATAGGAGGAGAGTTAGCGTAGGGTGGAGCGAGGGGAGGGGGGGGAATAGGCTGTCAATACATACCCTGGGCTGACAAGATGTCGACATGGAGAATGGTTTGAGAGACACCGGCTTCTCTCTCCTTGATTTATTGCTTTAATGATCACTCAAGTATAGCCCTGGGTCATGTTCAAATATGCAACCTGCTGTGGAGGCCGACCTTTGCCTCGCGAGTGTTTGTGTGTGTGTGTGTGTGTGTACAGTATGTTTCCTGTACGTAAATGTGAGCAAGCGTGTTTTGCAGGTGTCAATACTTGCCCCGAGGACGCAGCGATCAATCTCTGACACCAAGATTAATTTAATATCCCCATCTCTTCAGTGCGTGAGGATGAAAGAAACGGCAATAACGAATTGAAAACGACACCTCCAGCCTCTCCACACTGAGGGATCTCTAGAGTCCGTCTGCTTCTTGAGGTCGATGCAAACGACGACGTGCGCCCCAAGAGATGCGGACGGAAAGAAGCCGGTGGAGTTGTGTGTTAAAGTCCGACATCTGGATTCCCAGCGTTTGGATAGTGACATTTTAACTTGGTATATAAGACCAATGATTAGCCGGCTATCTGCAACAGGTTGTTGCCCTTTCATGGTGACACCAAAGCAGCCATAAAGCCGTGGCCAAGTTCAGCTGAGCACAAATACCAGAGCACAAGGCGGGGGAAATAAGCGGCTTGAAATGCCTCCATGCACTCTGCTTATTTTTTTCCCCCCTCTCAGATGATTGATGGTGGACATTGTTCTGTGGCTTTTAGTCACAGGCTTGTAATTGCTTTTTGATATTGTTACAAATGAGAAATTACTCTGTGCCATTACCAGCGCGGCAGATAAACAATAGGGAGGCTTCAGCGGAATAGGACGATAAGACGATGTTTACAAAGGGAGAGCGCCAACGTTCACTTTCCACTCACGTGAACTGAGTTACCGTGAGCACGGAGAACACATTACAGTCGATAGCATTGGGATAAAATAAACAAAATTAAATTACTGAGAAATGCATGTGCTCAGGCATTTCACAAAGGACAGGAGCTTTAAACAAGTGTAATAGTGATCCCCGTGCAGCTCATCCAGGCTCCATGCAAACATCCCTCAGGATTTATATTAATGTTCCCTGTCGCCTCACATGTCAGGCCTGTCCTGGAACATCGCCCGCCGCTCCGTCCTGCCCCCCCCTAACAAGACACCGTCCACCCCCCAACACACAGCCACCAGCCTTGTCACAATGCTGTTGCCACCGGTGACATCTCGCAGACATGAATAGCCTGTCGGTTGGGTTGTCGGTGGGTGTGTTTGTGTAATAGCTGTTGATTAGGGTGTGCACCAGGAGACCAGTCGGCCCAGACAAGTCCAAGTCGGCTGACAAGTCTGTCATAAGCAAAAGGATAGGTGCTGGCGAGAGTGTCTTTTACATAGCCACACGAATGGCTGGGTCTAATACTTCACTCTTAAAAAGGACCATTTGTATGTCAAGTACTCACTGAGTGTTAACTTTAAATTCTTGAAGTCAACTTTCCTCGCATGCCACTCCTCTTCCCTACTCCTCTCTCTCTTCCACTCATTACCATTTCTCCTGAAGTTAAAAACAAACAAACATGTCTGACATGTCAATGCAACAATGTGGAGCTGTAGATCTGTAGTTTCCCAATGATGAACCTCAATGGTGCCCTGACTATAGGTTTGGACTGTTTGGACTCTTACCAAACGCCCCTATTGCAACGTGTAAGGACTCACGGGGGGAAGTCCTCAACAGTGTAGATGGCAGCAACAACTCACCACCGTGGTCGTTTCAGCTTATCTCCAGACCAGTGATGTGCTTGAATTGGGCACGCTTTAAATCAAACCCATCTGTGGTTAGAAAAATGTTCCCTTTCAGCTTGTGTTTGTGTTTTCTTCTCAATAACAACATAGATTGCCCACCGATATTTAATTTCCAGTGATATTTTCTCCATTGCTTGGTTACTTCTGGCACCGCCACATTCCCAGTATTTATTTTGGCTAGAAGTAATTTTGTAGCTCCCTATAAGCACAGCTCTAGAGGGTTCTTTATTCTTACAGCCGCAAGACGCTGAAAAACTTGTTTGCCTTTTGTAAAAAAACAACCAAAGCAGCTCTCGGGGGGGGTAGCAAAGATCCCTGCAGACTACATCCCAGCCTTAGTGACAGAGACAAGCTGGCGTGCAGTGACACTGAAAATATGTTCCCTCTGTGATGTGCGCTCCCCCTTATGATTCCCACCCTTGCCCTTGGACATGGAAAACAACTTCCCTAATTGATAGGAACATGTCATGTGTTGCAGGCTGATGACTCAAAAGCAGTGTTTGGTTGCCTGAAGGGAATGCTTTGCAGACTTTTTTTGGGGGCGGGGGCATGTTGGAGGCTAAGGTAAGCCACTGATAATATGTCAATTAGCCAGTCAGGGAGTAATTAAGAGGTCCACAACAAGTGTGTGCTTGTGTGTGTGTGTGTGTGTGTGTGTGTGTGTGTGTGTGTGTGTTATAGTGGCTGAGGGAGGCAGACAGAAATAGAAGTAATGACTGCATAACAGTTTTGTGCTAGCACTAGTTAGAGGAAGCCAATATGCATTCTCCGGCCATCCGCACTTTCCTGAATATTAATAAAACCCCAAACACACACAGCGTCGCTAAGGAAACTGCGGATGAAATATGCAACTGAAGTTGTTTGCTTTTGAGGCTTCAAAGCCAAAGTTATGTCCCTTGTCATGGAGAGGGTTTCTCATGTTAAACTGATTTTGTCTGCCATGGCCTCAGTACAGTAAAGGACCGTGATAGGGCGGAGAAGTCACTCGCACCATTTACCTCAATCTGGTGAAGCAATAGATACAGATTAAGTGCTCTTCCTCTCCCTAATTTAATTTGATCGATGCATCTTCACGTTTGTCTTTATTTAGCCTCTAGTCACATGAGAGGTGAGAATGAATCAAAAGTAAAATGTATTAATCGAGGATCCAAGTTAAGTCACAAGGTTTAAACCTGTTAATGAAGCACGCTTAACTATGAAAAAGGGCACCACCAAACACTTCTCCTTTCAATGTGAAATGCAACAGGAATGGAAATTAATCACAACTACCCTGCTCTGCTTGTAGCAGCAGAGATTGAGGTGTTTGTACTGATTTACACACACATACACACACACACTTCCACACACACACTCACGCGCTGCGTTTGTTGACGCGTGTTTTGATCAATCTTGTGTGTAGTATGCTTTGTGATCTATTCTCCAGTGGATGCCATCTCTGAAGTTTTTAATCACTGATTATTCTGTCAGTCAGGAGCAGCCGGCTCAGTGAGTTCAGTGTGTGTGTGTGTGTGTGTGTGTGTGTGTGGATGAGGATGGGGAGAAAATTAGAAAATTGGTTGCCAAACTATAGAGCATAAACTCAAAATGTTTCTTTTTCTCCGCCAGGCATATATGCAGCGAGGTATCGGGCTTGAATGCAAAGGGAAGCACGCAAGTCCAATTAATGTCAAGTGCAATATATTCATACTGCCTTTAACAAAAACCATTAACCAACAGCAATGCAATACAAATGATTTTTTTAGGGACCCAGGAAACACAAAGTTCAGGGCACAAAATCCAGCCAAAGAAATGTTAAATAGTTAACAGTGGATGCATACATCTAAATGTAGATGCAGACTACGATACAGTTTAAAAGAAGTACGCTAATGGTTTCATACAAGCAGACAGTTTGCTTTTTAAAGCTTGGCTTTATCACAACAACAAGAAAAGATTAGGAGCTACAATGATTTAGAAATGGAAAACAAATCCATGTTGAACTTGTTGTATGCCGGTGTTAACATATTTAACTATATTGACAGAAAACAAATATTATATATATATATATATATATATATATATATATATATATGAATACTTGTAATTATGAAATGAAGAGAAATCAATTGCCTTAGTTGTAAATGCGCCACAGTATTCCACAAATTGAAAACATGATTAACCTTCCGCCTCCCACTGACAGATAATGAAGAGACGATTATAAACACTCTCATTATGTAACCGCATGGAGCGCTTTTGTGGTGTGTACTTTTTATTTTTTTGTCCCTTAAATGATTTTTTTCTTAACCCTTGTTTATCCTGCTCTTATGAACCGCATTATATTAGAATACCTTTTTGTTTGTGTTGTCCTCCTTATTGAAACATGCTTCAGTCGTGAAGAAAGGGGGAGCTGTCCATGGTGCTGAATTCAGTTCCAAACCTAACCGGTCGTTGTTAGTTTCAAGAAAGACCAAAGTTGAGGTGATATTTGTTTGAGAGAAAATGACAGACAGCAACACTGCTGACACGAATAAATAAAAAGGGACAGCTGCAGAAGACAGAGAGAGGGAGGCTTGGAAGGAGGGAGGGAGGGAGGGATGAGTTTGTGAGACAGTTACAGAGGAAGTGGACATGTCAGAAAAGTATGATTGAGCCCGTGAGTATGTGACCTCTGCCACAGCCTCAAAAGGTCAGGGGACGATACAGACACACACCTCAGAGTAAGAGAGCTATTGCAGAACAAATCCACAAGGGGAAGCGCTTGATCACAGCCGAGGGAAGTGTGCCTACAATAAGTTGATCATGTCCTATTTGTCCAGACCCATTTGGATGTCCTCCGAGTTGCAGACACACGGTTTCTGACTCAATACTGCCGCTCTAAAAGCAACCAATGTTGTCCTATTGATGTTTCTCATCTCGCACCGGAGCCCGAATCCATCTCTCCATTCATCCACCATGAATGGGTCGGCTCTGCCTCGTCCCCAGGTTCATCAAGGCTGCCGGCTTTACTGCTCGTGTTCCCAGCAACTTGCAATGGCTGTCATGAAGTGCTTTATTTATGCACAGTTTCTATTTTTTGCGATACCGAGCAGCCATATCCCTGCGTTTTGAACTCGCTCACGCGGATACTTAAAATATCCATGTGTAAGAAAGAATGACTTCAATGATCCGACGGGATCTTGTTCTGCAGCAAAAGCCACGCCCACCACACTTGTCTGACCCGGTACACACATGTATCTTTGTGCCACCTTTCGACTGATCGACAGCTCACTTCCCACTCGCTGCGTTGACGACCAAACCGCCGTAGCTTTTCATTGACGTCAGGATCTGCACTGGACCTGGCAGAGGCTGCGTGGACCTCTGCCAGGTCCAGTCCTCAGTCCTGAGGCTGTGCAGAGTGCAAATGTGTGCGTATGAATGTTGCATGTTATGGATCTGTTTCTGTGTGACGGTAAAAAATATAATGCTGTAGTTATTACTTAGCATTTGCACATCAAAACAGTGGTACGTGCTGTACAGAGAGGCGAGGTAGCATGCTATGCCTTCAGGGTAATGAGCAGCACGATGGTACGTAGAGAGCCACTCTTCATACACGACAACAACAACAACAACAACAAACTTTCAACACAGCTCTTTACAGCGGAAGCAAAATGTTTTGTTTCACACAGTTGAATAGTAACACAATAACTGTTCTCGTTGGATGTTCAGTTCGGAGGCACAAAAACATGCTCTTATGTTACAACCTCTTCAAAACTGTTTTAATAGCCACGTTTATACGAAGAGGCTCCTGGTCATTTTGGTCCCTCCGGTTTCCGTTTACGACGTGTGCTTGTACCATTCTCACCACTGCAAACGCGATCCCGTTCGTACTTCAATCGAGGGTCCGCTTCAGTCCGGTGTTCCACATGTTCGCTACCTGAGCCACACTACGACACAGTTGGTAGCGATGATGAACCATGAAGTTGCCAACGCCATTTGGTTGTCATCGCAGTCCTTCAATGGCGAATTATATAAATGTTGATGGATCTCATCTTTTTTTCCATAGAAAACCAGCGAGTTACATCCAAAAAAAAGTTTGTCTCACTGCAATGACATTTACTGCTGTATAGTATTTACTGATGCGTGTTGTAAGGAAATGAACAAATTAAGCTAAGAGTGTCTTTCTCCACAATTAATCCTCTGTTGAGTGAGATGGTTCATTATTTATGCTTTAGAACGTAACCACCACGAAACTATCAGAAAATAACGTGTCACTTACTTATTCACAGCACCGTTGTGCCATCTCTCTCTCTCTCTCTCTCTTCTTCTGCTCACCCTCTCAGTTCTAGTTTTTTTAAATAAGACTAATGACTTTACTTTTAAATGTTATCTTACAAAGAGTAAAAAACTGTCCGGTCTGAATTAAAAAGTGCACAAGTTGAAGCAGCGACGCTGTGTGTGTTTGACCAATCGGCGACGGTCATCAGGGCCTTTTTTGGGGGTCGTAAAAATGTCCCTGGAACATATTTTTAGAACCTTGTCCCTACATTCGAAAATGCAATGGGTTCCTCATAATGTTCCTTGTCCCTGGACGATGAGGTCTGCGGAAGTCAGCTCATGTAGGGAGGGAAATGGATAATGTATCTGCAGATTTTAATTGTTTATTCCAGTTTTAAGGCTCGTAGTATAGTTAAAATCTGCTTCTGTAAACTGAGAAGTATTATCAGTACATTCATATGCAATCCCATCATAACAAGTGGTTCATAAAAAAACACACATTGCAGTGCTGGCTTTTTACAGTGCATGTGTGCATTTCTAGCCTCTATATGAATTAATAGTAGTCCAGAGGTGGGAGGGCAGAGATGTTTCCTGGAGCACAGAGAGTGTTGATCCTTGTAGGATTCACAGTTGCCACTTTACCGACATTAATTAGAGGCTGAGTCAGTACGTCGAGGAGCAGCTCGGTCAAGTGGAGCAAGGCGGCGCTACAAAGGCCGTCACGTTTCTCTGAGGGAGGCTGCGGACTGCAGTTTATGAACTGTATGAAAGGATTGCACAGCCCTCCGAAAAATGCTGAGTCACCACACGACCGGCCACCAGCCGCTGAGCAAAAGCACACGTGCACCACCCAGCTCATCCTGCTTCATGAGGGACCCTTCAACATGCAGCTAATTAAAAGAGGAAAGCGTACTGTGCGTATAGGCATATAGGCTGTGCATGTATTGTTGATAATTAGCTGACTTGTGATATTGAATTGAGAACAATTGGTTCCACAGGCAAGATTCCAGAGCAATATATTTGGCAATTTATCTTTAATTTCAGTGCCATCTGCTGTGGGCTAATGCAACAGTCAACACGAGTACTGCAGAGCTAATCAGAGAAGGAGTCTTTTTCTCACAGCACCGGTCAAGGGGAATGATTCATGAAAGGTGCATTCATAAAGAATGTGTGCTAGCTCGTAGCTATTGCTATGACTGGTGGTCCTAAATAAGCAGCAATGACTGGACTACTGAGCGGGCCGTGACATTGAGGTGACACCGGCTAATTAAACCGCTGGCAGCAGCCAATACACAGCAGGTTAGTCTGAGCAGATACAATGCAGATATACGCCAGGGTCACGCCCCCAAGTGTCTGCTTTTCGCTTTCGGAGAATAGGATCTAATGGCATTTTCTTACCTCCGCCAGCCGTGGGGGTTGTCATGCGTTCCTTTTGTGTGTGTGTGTGTGTGTGTGTGTGTGTGTGTGTGTGTGTGTGTGTGCTGGCCACAGCTAATCTTGCTATTGGATCCATTAGCCCAATATTTCTAGTGTTCATTGTTGACTACGGTCAAAGACTTCCACACTTTTTCATTAAACTATTGTCTTTACTGGTCTGTATGGTCCTTGACTGCTGACTCCTCACTCGTTAGGGGCTGCAAGTGATTAACAATGCTCCAACTGCAACTAGCAAAACTATTTCCATACTAAAAACAAGCCTTGCATAAGCCACATTGTGGCTTTTGTTATGGCTCAAAAACTGACATCCATTGAAGAGTTTGGTCTTGGCTTAAACTGGATCATCTGCATATTTATTATGTTATGATCCTCTAAGGTTAGGCACAATGAGAGAGAAATGCATTGATGTTCTTATTGTCTCGGTTGACATCAATGCCATCAATCATTTAAATGCTGAATTGTGGGTGACAGTATTTATTTCTATCTTCGACACCTCCTATCTGGCTTTTTTTGTCTGGTCCCTGCCATTTTTTTTCTCTTCTCTCTGTCTCTGTCGTTCCCTCTCTGTTTCTGTGTCTTTCTCTTGTTTCTTCTCTTCTGCTGTGGATCAATGGCTCCCACCAGTCAAACACATTGTATTGACATATCTGTGCTCAGAGTAACAGAACACTGGTCAGAAAATAGTCATCCTCCGAACTCAGCATGGGATTATAAATAGAGTTGTCAGTTGGAGACGTCACAGAGCTATTACAGTTCCAGTTTTTATGTTTCACACTTGCATTATTATGATCAGTAAATTGCCTGTCACAGTTACTTGAGTTCTTTGAGCTTATTTAAAGATAAGCACTTTTTTCAGTTCTCCAGGGCTATTTGGACTAATGGATATTGAGCGTGCTAATATTTTTTCTACTCATTTCAACGTGTTCATATGTTGCTGTGTCAGCTTGTTTATGGTAATGAGATAGAGGAGGTCCAATAGTCTCGGGGATATGAAAGCCTCGGCGCAGGAATGAAATCACCTTCTTTTTTTATTTGTATTTTTTCTCCATATGAAACTCTGTTTCTTTTAACCTTTTGTGGCGCTGTTGTTGGGCTGTCCTTCTCAAAGCAGGTCAGCAAGAAATACATTTCAGCCTTTCGAGCCCATCTTGTTGTTGTGCATGCACACACAGACTCCATTAAAGGCTTTTTATTAGATGTTGAAGCATCTACAGACGGGAGTGCAGTTAGAGAAAAGTGACTGTTCATATCGACACTTAAACACAAAATACCAAGTGGCGAGGTGACATTGACGGCACGGCTGTCAACCACACACATACGACTGGGAGCTGTGCTTCACTTACAAAGTCCAATGGCATGCAGGGAGCAGGAAGGAGGCGAGGGGGAGACGGCAAACTCACTCCAGCTGAGTGAAGGAATATTGCTCTTGTATAAGCATGGATATTGTTGTGGATAGAAGTGAAACTGACTGTGTTTACATGCACCCTGATATTCCACTTTTATTGTGAACATGACAATATTCTGAATTAGATACGACGCCTGTAAACAGATCTCTGTTCCGTTTGGATATTTGATTTAAGGCCGAACTCGGAATGGAGCTTTTTTCAACGTTCAACCACTTATTGAGTTTTGTTCTCTGTTAAAAGAGCGAATGCACGTCGTCACACCATCAAAGTGTGTTCATGTTGAGAGCGGACCATCATTTCAGTGTGTTCAGGAAGGTAAATATTGTCATCTTGAGCTTTCGAAAATCCAAAGCATCAACTTTGTACCAAACAGCTCGCGTTTTCTTTTCTTTTTTCCTTTCACAGTGCTATTTGGTAAATGTTCATTTCAGTGCACAGAAATGGTTCCCAATTGATTTGGCTCTGTGTCCCCCCCTCACCCCCCTGCTTGCTCTGGTACACTCCTGTCTGCCTCAGCGATTATGCCTTCCAGTGGTGAGCCAGGGACATTTATTTTGGATGGTGAAAGAATAGCAGCCTCCAAAATACGATCGGTCAGGCCAAGTTTCCGAATGGCCAGTTACATTTAGAAAAACCCAGTAAAAAAGGACTTCTTGAGGTAACTTTCAGTGAGTCTCCTGTGTAATTAGAGTGAATTTAATGTTTTTGCTATGACAGGCGTGAAGACACCCACGGTGTTTGTGCTTCCCATTCTTTTTTTGCGACAACAATATTTACATCAGCATAAAGTTTCCCAAGTTTATAGGAGTTAGTTTGCCCACCATCTAGCTAAACGTCTTCTGTATACTTTGATGATGAAAGGTGTTGTATTTCAGGATGCTCTTGTAGGTTAGTCTTGGTCATATTTTTATAGTTTCACTCGTGGTGGTGAAAACTCTGTTTTGACCGTAACTGGTGCTTCTACCCAGGCTGTACATTGAAAAATATCCTCCGGCAGATTATTCACACATTTACATTTTGTAAATTACCCATAGTAGTAAAGCATTGCCTGGGAAATCCATTAGGCATTCAGTAGCCTGTCATAGTAGAACAGGCTTATATGTCCCAACCTTTCCCTTGTTCCCTTGTCACTGATATGCACGTATACAAATGGCCTGTGCTAGACTCCCACTTTCACATGGGGTCTACCTCAATCTCCTTCTTCCCCCCACACCTTCATTTAATGACTTCATCACTCATCGGCAAGATTTAATTATTTGTTTTTCTCTACCATGAGGACGACTCAGGCCAGTGACATGCCTGGGATTGGTTTGACTTGCCTGGGCAGACGGTGGATCATGCAGAGTCTTCGGAGTACTGGAGAACTAAAGCTCCATGATTATCCCTTTCACTCAGGCTGCATGTAGGCAGAGCTGGCTGGACTAAAAGCCCAGATCAGTGCCTCTACAAATGGGACCCTAAGCCCCAGGGCCGCTAACCCTTCTTTATTCAAGCTGGCTTAGTGGCAGAACTCGGTATGCGCTGGTGCAGACACATGAGGTCAGCTTGGCTCTGCCTCTTTTTCTCTGTCTGACCCCAATTTTCACTTCCCAGTAATGGAATACCCAAATGTTATTCTTTATTATTTTTTTAATCGGAATCTGGTTTATGAAACAATTAATTCTGCAGTGGCAATTGCAAATCCTATTAAAATAACATGAGAGAAATGTCTCAGATTAGCACATCGCCCATACAAGGTGCAGACATATTCCAAGTTCCTTGTAACTGTATTTTTTAAAGGCAATAAAGGTCAAGTGACGCGGTCACTCAATCTATTGATGTGTTTCCACTCGTAATTTCCCGTCTAATGGTGTACTCAATAAACATATTTAGCCTCTGATGACCTCAGTGATGAATTGGGTGTATAGAAAAGGGGGAATTTCCAATAAGAGTATTGTAAGTTAAGCTGAAATCCCCCTCTGCCTGTCTTTCCCTTGAGGAACCTGTCTGAAGTTAACTAGGACACTTGTGAAAGTACTCCTATGTGGTTGTGAGGGGATAAAGGGAATCACTACTGTACGTATTACCTCCCTACGGACTCAACCCAGCTAGAGTCCACCGTTTCCTTTTTGTGACAGCTCCTCAACACCATAGATCTCTGACGTAAGCCCAGAAGAAGCTACTGGATCTCCGGCGGCATTAAGGCATTGGTCGAGTGCCAATTGCAGCCTTTAAAATCTGCAGCACAATAGTTTACACTGATGGCACCAAGGTAAAAAGCTGAATGAGGAGTCCTCTCTTTGAGGGTTAGGCATCCTACTCACGAGCCCCCTGACGCATCCCCTCAATTTATTTCCCACCCCCTCTCGTGCCATTTTTAGGCCCCCGCATATGCTGCAACACATTTCTGTCACCTTGAGATGCACGACTCTCACTCTGCTTCGATCTCAGAGAAGTCAAAATAATTCAGAGCGGGACATGGGGATTTGTGTGTGAGGGCTGCGCCCCATGTTGTCACACCTGCAGGGTAGATTTACAGCTACACAGGATGCTTTTGGTTTCACCCCCACCAACCATCCTCCTTTGCAGAGTTTTACAGCGGGTGTTGAAGTTGTGCTTTGCTCTAATAAGGTATGTCTCTGGCACATGTGCACGGTGTACAACTCAGTATGTTATTTGTTTGGCTCATTTATGTGTGCAAACATACGCGCATGGTAATCAACAGCCACCACCCTTGTATACGCTCTGTATTCTTAGCATCGTCTAATTGCTCTGCCGATCCTCTAATACCCTTCCAGCGCTGTGTTTGCTTTCCAATGATTCCTATCCCCTACTGTGACCCCCCCCCCCTCCCTTCCATAGCCATTCTTGGCTAAATAATTAATTTGTTTGAAGCTAGTCTCTCTCCCCTGGCTAACTGCAATCTACAAGCACTTCAATGTGCTCCTCTTTAATGTGTTCTTGCGCTTTCACAGCAATCTTAGAGATACGTGTAAAGCCATTATGTGGAATCATTGTCATTATGCAGGCATGATTGTTGTACCTTGTGCATTTGTATTGACCAGGGCCATTGCTTAGGTTAGAGATGTTGTGATGTTCAGCTGACTAGACCGCAAATGGAAGATAATATTATGTCTTATTATGCTAGGTTCCCACATCACTGGGTGATTACATGACTGAATTAAGTGCGTGACATAACTTGAATATGTAATCCTACATCTCGTTTGTCATAGTAAAACTATGCTATGTTTTTTCAGCTTCACTGCAATAGTTTATATTCCAACATTAGCATCACCGGCATGAACTCTAAAGATATGAAATATTTAGCTTGTTTCTCTTATTATCCACGTTGAGGCCACTCGCCAAAATTAAGTTAAGAATTAGCAGTTCTGAAGTACTTTGAAGGGCAGTCAATGTCAGCATTATTTCAGTAACTAGTAGAAAGGTGCGTCATAGAAGGTCTGAGGATATGATGGCCACCATCTAAATGATGTGTGTATACCAAATTCCTAGAGACGCTGGCCTGGAATTTCCTACAATTGTTATTATTGTGAAAACTCCCTCGATGTAAACAAATTCATCAAAATAACCAAAACAGAAACTGTTGAGAATAAAACCTTTTAACGTCACGATGCTGAGGTCTAGGTCCAACACCGCCGGCATAATACACTCGCTCACACAAACCTACATCCATAGAATGCAGTCACAGCAGACACCGTCTCCCTCAACGAGCTGCAGACAAACAGTCAGAGGCTCTGTGGTGGAGGCCCGGAGGCAAACACAGCAACAGTAATTTGGTTTCCTTTTGGAATCGAAATGCACATGCAAGACTGGCCTGCGTAAAGAGAAGCAGTGAGTGATGCAGTGTGTATGCTCACTCTTTGTATGCATGAGAGCAGAGTAAGCTCCTTCTTAACTGGGCTGATTGGCTTCATGTATTTAAGAAAGCCCTTTCAGATTGCTTAATTGGTCAGTATTGGTATTTTGAGCTGGCGGATTGTCTTTCTTTTTTTTTACAACATGATTTAAAAAAGGAAGAAGGACGCAATTGACTGCGCAGCGAAGGCAGATTTAAAGAAACCCCTGAAGTAATATTTTGTCTTGCTCTTTTCTTTTAATTTCTCTTTTTATTTCTTTGTCTTTCGCCCAACCTTCACTTGTCCCTTTTACTTTATTAAATAAAGAATGTCATGACGTGCGTTAAGCTTTTTTTAAATGATTTATTTTTCCTAATCGGAATGCCATGTCTCTCTCTCTCTCTCTCTCTCTCTCTCTGTTCTTCAGACAAATTCTGGTCCTCAGAGGAAATTGAAGAGGCAACTCGATTCACACTCAATATTGTTGTTGAAAAACTGAATACATTTTAGCGGGCATATTTTTACTCTGTTTCATGATTCACGTGAACCAAAAACAAGCTGTGCTTGACTTAACGTAATATGAAACGTACAGCCACGAGGACCAGGCTGTCAGTATTTTCTCTGGTTTCGGCAGCATGGTCTCTGTCGGTAAACAAGACTTAAAGATAAAGTGCCAGCAAGGTGTAAGTCTCTCTTTTTTATGTTTTGTTTTATCCCTTGAAGGCAGTGCCTGTGAAGTACAAAATGGTAAATTACAGCGAGCATTACTCATACTAAAAGAGTCTTTTATGGTGGAAAATGGCAGCAGCGGTTCAATCAGTCGCTGGACACTTGAAATGGACGTACTCGCTCAGTCGCCAACGAGGGCGAACTGGAGTGTGTTTTTAAGAGACACTGACTGATCTGCTCAACATGTCCCAGATGAGATGAAATTACACATAACTACAGTAAGCATACTATATCTTGACTTGGTTGTCTCCTGAAAGGGGCTCAATTGGTTCAGAGAACAGGTAAAAGGAAGAAGCAGTATAAATATATGTAAGTCCCGCCTCCTTTTGCTATTTCATCAACCTGTCAGAGCTACCGTGGAGCACCCACTGGCAATGACTTCACTCCGAGTTTACGAGAGAAACAGACGGAAGGGTCTACACAATATGTGTTTGAAGGATTCATCCAGGATGTCAAACCACAGAGAAAACAAGTTAAAAAGTTTAAAGCTCCAGATCACAGAAAGTGAACCTTCCCATCACCTGCCAATCATGACCGAAGGCAATGAAATGATGGAACAACACTGTTCCTCTCAAGCCTGGTCGGTCTGTAGGTACATCATTAAAAAAAGCAGCATGTATGTATATACATTCAGTAGCCTTGAATTAGCGTGCTGATATCGACCAGAGTGTGAGCGGAGGGACTTCGTGAAGGGTCAATTACATGATGGGGTATGAAAATATGTGTATATATATATATAGGGATGGGCCAACATAATAATGCACTTACGTTTTCAACCAACAATACATATATTAGTATGTGTATGTTCACTTTAGATAGATCCATTGTTATGTTTACCGTCTCCATCTGTTCTATAGCATATAGAGTATGTAAATGAAGGACACGTCTTGCCCCCAAACTCAGCAACATCTGCTTTTACTGCTTCACAGTGAAATACCTTCACTTCACTTCCTCCTTTCTTACAGCGATAATGGTGATTAACAGAACAACTGTTGGTCAATACAATGCCCTCCATTTATAAAACTGAAAGGGCCTTTTGGTTAGAACATTTATTTTGACCCCTTAACTGCTAAAAGATTATTTACTGTCAATCCTTTGCGTCTTTCTCCTCTGGCTCACTATTCAGGTAGGAAAATGCCTGACCTGTTAGATAGCGCAATCAAAACCTCTATTGAAACTCATTTCATACAAGCGATTTCTCCAAATTACCAAGAACATTATCTCCGTGCAGATCTCTGTTTGTCCTTTGAGAATCAGCAGAGCTTGTGAAGGTGCGATGGGTGAATGTCGTCTGAAATACAGCGGCACAGACACACTCAGTGTTGTTCAAGACCAAATCCACCACATGGTGCATTTAAGCAAAGGATAAACACACTCAATCTAGTTGGAGAGCAGATTTTAAACATTAGTTCATGTCATCTGCGTATTGATTAAATGTTTACTGGGCTGTGTTCATCCTCACATAATCCGAGAGGCATTATATGTGCAGCCACAGAGCGTATAGAGCTCTGACATTCAGCCGCTCCGTGAAGTTTGATGACTCGCCTCCCATCACCTGCTGCTGCTTTCCACGGAGCCGGCACAAGATAATGAACCTGTAGACATGTTGGTGAGAAGGAAGTACGGACCTACGCCGAGGGAAATATTGCATATGGGGAAAGGTCAGCGAGAGGAATGAGCAAAGCTGTCAGTCCGCACAAATGTCAGACGCACAGTTCACCAGGTGTTATTAGGCAAAAGGCGAGCCAATTAATCTGGATTAGACAGCAAGGTTTTCCCGGGGCAGAGAGCCACGGTTGAATTTTTTGGTTTTGTATCTTCTCTATGAAGACACCAAGAGTGAAGGAAGGAATTATAGATGCCAAGTGTCCATGCTCTTGTCTCAGCAATACCTTTATGTTCTTGCATTGGTTGTCTCAGGTAGGTCAGTGTAGTTCATTTCAGTGATTTCATTTATATCAGCATCTGCAAGTTCCATCAAAAACAACTTTCTTTTCTATTCCTGTGTATGTATTGCTTTTTATTTAATTTCACTAGACATATGCAATAGTTTATTTACAAAGATGGTTTTTCCCAGCCGTTTGATTTTTCACATGATTCACATATTCCAAACTCGGTCTCCATCGGCCTTTAGTGCTTCACTGCTTCCCGTTTAGTTTCATGCAGTAGCTTTTTTTTTTTTTTTCTCTCCCTTTTGACACTTTGCATCTCCTTTTTTGTTTTGGTGATTTAAAGAGATTTGAAATGGGATTTGTTGTGCAAATGAACACGAATAAATTGATGGGTTGTCCCCGCCCTCAGCTCACATTCATCCTACTACCTGCAGAGGTCTCTTACATCCCTCAGATACAAATATTAACAGCGCAGTGCCTGCCACGCCAGCTGTTATAATTTGTTATATATCATTTTATATGATATATATAACAACCCTTTTTTATTGCCAGCCTCTCTTTGGCTCGCTCATCCCCTCCTTTTCTCATCAGCAGGCTCCTGTCGCTCTCCCTTTCTGCTGAATGGCTTTCATGATGGTGCGCTGTAATATGTTCCAAAACATGAATTATCACAGCACAAACCAGTAACTAGAAAAAAAGGGTATTGCCACATTGTGCACTCACTACCATGAAGAGAGGATCCTGTTGACTCCCTCCCAAGTGTGGACAAGCATGTCCTGCTCAGTCCACGCTGTGCAACACCACCGGAGGCGGGGGAGGGCTGCTCATGTCACATGTGCGAGATGGGTGATGCGAAACAAGTTTACTCAGTAACAGCCCCTCAATCAATGCCATCGCCCTTCCTGTCTTTGGAGAGTGACATTGCAATCAGTCCGGCTGCTCCCGCTCTCCCCCAGCAGTGATTACAGCCAACCGGAGGGGATGAGCAGCAGTGTTCTCTGGTCTGTGCCGTCTCTCCCGCATCTCATCATCGGCAGACCGATGCACCGAATGAAATGTGCTATGGACAAGAAGACTTTTTGGTCATTTACACAGAACAAAATACTTAGGAGTAAAGAAGGAAACATATCTCACTTTCTTAACCTCTCCGTGAGGAATGCAGGCTTTTTAGAACAGCACAAAGTGAGCCGTGATGAAAGGGACTCAGCAGGTTTGGAAATGATGTCCCCATTTGAAGCCTAATTTACCAAATGGTATGTGATGTAACACATTGTATTTGAAATCTCTCTCTGGTGGCCTCCTTGCGTGCATTTACTCTACATCTGCTCCGTTCCAATCTACCCCCCGTGCTTGCCTTTGTAGCAGTTGCTTGTTTCTGAGCCGCACTTCCGCCGGTCCTGTGGCGCCGTTAAAGCCATTTAATTGCAGGGCGGCTCAGTGTGTCCTGGCTCGGGCGCCACTTAAAGGCATGAATCTTATCGCCGCGCTCGTTAACTGACGGATCTCATAACGGGGAAGAGCGATGTCAAAAAAAAACCCGACTATCTGATGAGACCATCTGCGGAAGCTGGAGATGCATCTGTTTGGCCAAGGGGTAGTCGTCATAAATGAGTGTGTGTTGATACATAACAACTGCGGATATGTTCTTTCAGTGTTGCGGCTCCCGAACTGTTGCTGCAGTATTTCAGGAGATAATTCCAAGGATTCTAATACGGTTGTGACGTCTGAGAGCGATTGGAAGCACTGTCTTAAGTACTATGCATTTTTAATGGGCCTTTCATTTTGAATTTCCCAAATCATCTCATATTAAGCTGGAGAGGATTTGAAGTGAACTTTTTTTGGCAGAGGAATTAGTGGGTCTTGTGAGGCCATAAGGCTCCTTCTATGTCTTTGTGCCAGTTAGACATAATTTGATACCTGATAGATTCCGCCATGGTGACTTTGACTTTTCAATGTCTCCATCCTCTCCCCACTGCCCCGCTGTCTCTCTCCCTCTGTTGGCCTCCAGCCTGGTGTGTCCTGGGCCCCACCCTAAACGTCCCTCCTTCTGCCTATATGCTTCCCCTTCTTTACCCCTCTCCCCATCTCTGTCCTCAGGGAGTCGGGAAGCTAATAGCTTTGGGCTGAACCCTCACCATTAATCAGCCCCCATTAGCTGAGCCCATATAAAGCTTTGGACTAATGGAAACACAGGAATGAGAGTTTACAGCGACAGGGCAGGGCAGAGAGGGTAAATTACAAAGAAGGGTGGAGACCAGGCAAGGTCGCAGTGTTACAGTTAATGCATACTTTCTCCTCTGGAGGTTACGTGTGTCTGTAACATCTGCAGCAGGAGTTTTATCAAGGAAAAACTTCCCTCCGTGATGCTTCAATAGAAGCCGCATTAATTAAATATTACATCATTGATCTTGTCCTTGTTCTCTCTGTTCAGCATACGTCTTCACCCAAAGTTTTCAGCCATAATATTCCAGTTTTCATTTGGTGGCATCATGCAATGGATGAAAAATAATGTAGGCAACAAAAAGATAAATAACATTCATCAGCCTGGTCTCCACAAATAGCATGTTAATTTTGATAGTTGTTTTGCGTGTTATTGCTATGATTTCTTTAATTATTTTGTATCCTTTTATACCACAGCAATACTAGACGCTCAGAGCACGTGCTCTGGTCGTCTGCGACTAGGAGCCATTCAATAGTCAAGATTGATTTATTTGTTATCAACTTAACTAACCTGCTCAACTTAATTAACGTGACCCTAAACATACGTATTGTGTCCCAAACCCTGATCTTCTCCTGAACCTACCAAAGTAGTTTTGTTCTCATACCTTTACCAAGTAAACTGTGTGTCTATATGTGACACGTTGGGAATAAGAACATAGCGCTCAATGGCATGCGAGAATCCTAAAATGCGTAGTTATGACAGGTGAAATGTTCTAAAAAAGCGGCATGCTATTTGTTTGCCTTCCCGTGAGATGACGTTGCTTTGATATCGGCTAAAGATAATTCACAGTAATAACAGTAACAAGGTAGCTACCTCAGTATTGCCCTCAGACTGACATAAAGCTACATTAGCGTGAATTCGATGGTTTGCCTCCTGTGTATGACAGAAGTATTTTCATATTCCCTTTGTATTGCACGTTAAGCAAACTCCGCATCAGTTGAAATCCAGCCGGTGAACCGAGGCAGCGTTGCTCCTGTTGTCTAGCAGATAATCAGCTCAATAACAGCGCAGCGTTGTGCTTCCTTCTGGAGTCCACAGGGATCCTTTGATTAGCTCTGCTGTTTACGTCTCTGTGCTCATGCCTACTGTACAGCCAACTTGCCTGCACCTAAATCATACGCAGACACACGTGTGTACACAACAACTTTTCTTCTTTTCTTCTCCCTCATTATGACACGGGAGGAATCTGCTGAGTTGGGAGGATCCAGACAGCAATTATCCGAGCTAGAGAGTCAGCGAGCGGCATCGCACCGTAGGAAAGGCCCGTTAGACAGACATAACACGGTGTTCTCCGAGTCGGAGAATCCTCATCAGAGCCCGAGCCGCTCTGTCTCTGACTATCCTGTCTCTGGTCGCAATGAAAGAGAAGAGGGGGAAAACACTAAACGGGACAATTTAATAGGCTGCGAAACAAGAGTATTGGAGAGTGGTTGGAAAAGAGGAGCTATCCAAAGGCAATGTGATCTGATGTATCTCTCTGCTATAGCAGTGGCAAGTTGGAACCTGCAGTAATGGTGCACACAGATATAAAAGTATCTGAGGGGCCGTTTTTTTTTTTTTTTCTTCCCTAATGGAATGATGAAAAATAAATGGCATTGTTATTTTTTACATGCCACATTTTGATTTATTCCAGGAAGTGGGGACATGTCTAATCTAATGAGAGCAGATAGGAGCAATGCCATTGTGAACACCCTTCAATCTTGTGTTACTCTGTGATGCTAACCAATGCAGCAGATCGGCTCTGCTATATTTAAAAATAAGACTTTTTTTCCTTTTGTGTGTATGTTGTTTTGGCGCCGATATTTATGGAAGTAAACATGCTGAGCAGTGCAGATCAAAAGTACGTTGACTTTCCAGACAAGGGGAGGCAAGATGGGGGGGCGTTGTAGCATGGTTTCCTCACAGCGGCAGGCTTGTGACTTCTTGCATGTCAGAGCCTCTGCCGAGGTATGCAATATATATGAGGGGGTGCGGGACGGCGCGCCATTTCAGGACCTCCTATTATGACTGCGAATCAGAGCCTTCTCCACAGCACTGAATAATGCATGCAGAGAAAGTATCTGCTTAGTCAGATGTGTTCTTTCCTCCACCTGATGTAGAGGATGGATAGAGAGCAGTCAGCACTCGTCCTGGAGGAGCTCGGGCACAGAGTTCAAGATCGAGCTTGAGTGGAGGGACTTATAAAAGTGAACAACTTTTATCGTTGCAAATGGCAGATATATCTTGATAGAGAGATTGTCCTGGGGCGGGGAGAAGAGTCTATTTTCCAGGAAGTCTTTTTGCAACCTGCCAGAATCGCAACGAGAGGAGAAAGGAGCGGGTGAGGCGGGATGAGTTTGGGCGAGGAGGGCTGTTCCGGTGGCCCCCTTTATTTATTCCACGCGCTCTGTGTCCCATTACTCAGGCAGCAGCCTGAGAGATCTTACTCATTGAAACCCTGTTAAAGCCCTGCGTCAGCAACACCAACGGACTCAGAGAGGGGAGGAAGCAGACACACAGGGGGAGAGAGACAAAACAGAGGTGAGACAAAACACTCGTCCTGCTCTCAGACCCATTTTTCCTGAGTGTCTGCCGGTGCTTACTATCCAAACCTCCATTAGCCCCCATGAATAATGAAAAGGAACAATAAGTGTGTTAGCATGGAGCTAGAGCCCCCCCACCACCACCACCACCCACACTGCCGGGCCACCGGCCCTGTGAGCAAGTGGGTGGCTATTTAGGCAGACAAGGTTGAGAAATTAAAAAAGATGTACCAGGACTGATCTTTAGGGGAAAATGTAAGTTCTTTTTGGAACCACTGGCCTTATCCATCTGGCCGCCTGCCGGGTTCGTGTCAGGGGAGTCATTGTTTATGGACTTCTTATCTGTTTAAGGTGCAGTGTTCGGGCTGGAAAACTTTGAGTTTGGTATCGCTACACTTTAAGCTGAAGAAGAGGAAACAACTTGGGACAAGATCTTTGCAAGCAATTACAACTATATTAATACTTGATTATATACCATTATTTGAACTTCAAATGAGTCATAACACTCTAGAAAGCATACTCATCATTTTAAAACTTCCTTAGAAGACTCCCTTAATGTATATTTTATATATTTTAAGTCATGAATTCTTAAGGCTCTACAATGCAGGTACTGTGTCCTGAAGTGCCGGTTTAAGATAACCATCTGTATTGGATTTAAGTATTACATTTGACCTCTATTGAGGGTTTTGATCTTGACTGTGGCAAAACAATGCAGGAAACCCACTATTATCAGTGTCTAGTCAAGCTTTCTCTCCGTTCCACTCATTAGTTGCTGTTTAAGAAAAGGTTTATTCTCTTTTTTTTCTAATCACCCTGTGTCTGCGGACCAGCAGTTTTACTCTCCCGATGTAGCCTGCGGGTATAAGCGGTGTATTTCCCCGCCCCTTCGGCTATCTATTTTGAAAAGGCACAGTCACTGCATCCTGTGCTCAGCGCTGCCGGAGACCATTGTGACTGCTTTAAAGAATTGCAAACAAGCCTGTGAGTTGTTTTTCCCCTTACCAGAATGAGAATGCCTTCAGTTCTGAAAAGTGAAGCCAATGAGGAAGCATTCCTTCTACTGACCATCAGGGGGCGACTCCTCCGGTTGTATAGAAGTTTACAAGAAAATGACCCTCCTTCTTAATTGCTAGTTTTAAGTCTTTGTCAATAAATGATGGACCCATTTATATATATAAATATATATATATATAAAAATATATATATATATATATAAATATATATATATTTGTACATATATATATATATATATTTATATATATATATATATATATATATATATATATATATATATATATATGAAATATATATATATAGAAATATATATATATAGAGAAATAAATGGGCCCATCATTATATATATATAAATATATATATTACCACAAACCAATGGGTGACGTCACAGTGATCCACAGCCAGACCTTTCTGTACTGCGGACAGCGCTGTGGAGATTAGCCCACCCAACCTGTTTCTTGAAATTGATTTCGGCAAAGAGAACAAACTCGCTCTCCCTTAAAGGAAATCGTATGTGCCGTCTGTATTCCAGCCTGAATCTTCTATTCACACGTACGATGTTCTGTTAACCAACATCTCCTTACCCTCTGCTCTGTGAACCACATCCCTCCGCTGTTAGTGCCCGGACCATCGCTATCTCTCCTTGTTGTGAGAACACTTGAAACAGCTCAAATCAGACGACAACAGCTGGCCTCAGACCTCTGCTTTGAAAACAAACAAACAAAAAGGATAGGCTGAGAGCAAAAGGCAGAGAGGGCAGTGTTGATAGTACAAAGAGAAAGCAGATAGAGGCGGAATGAGGGAGCGTAACAGAGGCTGAGAAAGGGAAAAACTGGCAGTGATGAATAAGAGACCAAAAAGAGAAAACAGCATTAGAGAGTGAAGCTGTTAAAACAGACACAAAGAGTACAATGTATTTATCGTTGCTCTCTCTTCAGCTCCTCTGGATAAAGGAACCGAGGGAACTCGGATTTGTCGAACGCGTGACACCCGTGCCCCGTTACGTCACTTTAAAGGGATGCCAATTACTCATGACGTGGGGCAGCCGCATCACCCGTCACTGGGCTCGCGGTGGATTGTTTAGCGTCTTGAAGATGTCTCTACTTGCATGTTATTTGCATTCACTTTCCCATACCATGACAGACATAGGGTGCAAAATGGTATCTATATTTTCCTTTACGATTTGGTGCGCAGCGTGACAGAAGTCCATGCATGCACTGGAAAATACCTTTTGTAAAGATTGGATACATTGTGGATATAGATACGCTTGAATGGTTCTGTGTGAAGGCAGTCTGGGCATTTTTTCTGGGCAACTTATGTTGATTGTTACTCTCCGCTAGTGGAATCATGTGATCGGTATTGCGTCTGTCCACGGCTAATCTTTCACGCCACATGTTATTTTAGGTGGCCAGTTATGGCCGCATGCTACAGGACTTTGCATGTCTTTTGCAAATCCGATTGGTTGCGGTGACTCTCACGTTCTCAAAACACCTGTTGAGGTCTTTCTCGTACTGCACTGACTACCCTGTTGACTGATTTTGGACAGTGTGTTTAGCTAACAGCGAACCTCTCCACCGGTACACACACACACACATGCAAGATTGCATGACGTGCCATATATGACTTTGAGCCGACTGCCTGCATACATCGCCGCTTGTTTTTTGAGTTTGAATGAAGTGTTGTTTTACGACGCCATTCGGCCAATTGTGGGTTGTGCTTATTCAATCACACAGTGCAGCAGTGGTCATTGCAGACACAGCTGGCTGAGATCTGCTCTATACTCACTGCACTTTTTTTAGTTGCTGCTGCTGCTATTTCTGCTGTGTCTGATTCAGATATGTGACCAGAATGGGCCGTGTTTTAGGTCGATGCGCACCTCCTCACCTCTGGCCTGCTCTATAATCTCGGCGCTCTGTGACCACACTGATGGTGATGGTTCGGATCCACGGATAAAAAAACACCACACTCAATTGCTCATGTCAGCCAGTACAGGGCTGCGCACGTGTGATTTCATGCTCGGCCAAGCGTGTTTTCTCTCAATCCATCCTCCCTTCTTCCTTACTCCCGTACTCCCATTCTGTTTCTCTCTCACTTCATCATTCATTAATTTGGTCACAGATGGTGGGGGCACCAGACCTCGTCTTTGTAGTGTTGGATGTTGAAAGGGAGAGTCGGGCTGGAGACCTCCTGTCTGATTGCACAGGGGTCAGTAAATGATCGCTGCCGGTTTTAGTTCCTCAGAGAAAGGGACAGAAGACGGACACCGTGTGCACGTGCCTCCACTAGTGTGTAGGTATAAGCGCGTGTGCAAATGTGTGTGTCTGGATGCTGGTGCGTGCGCTCGATCGTGAATCAGCTCTTGAAAGAAAGGACCTGAGGGAAACAGACAGCTGTGTGGAGACCTGCGCTGAACTCTCCTCCTGCCTTATTATTGTTGAGCCTCAGCGCGGTGGCCGGTCAGGATCACCTACCAGTCCTTAACTTGAGGCCAAATTGCTAAGCTCTACTAAAGCATGACCCACACAGAGAGGTCGCGAGGGCAACGGTAACAGGAGAGTCACCCGGGGCAAATTATTTACTTGTTTTTGTAGCTTTGGCTCTAATGTGAACTTTCACTTCAGGAGCTGATGTGAAGATCAGCATCCATGGGTCAAGTGTTGCTTCTTTAACCGCAAAGGGGCTAATTTTAAAAAAGGATGGATAAAAAGTGCTGCAAACCTGAGGTCAAAGGGGGAAGCTCAATAAGTGTACTATGCTGATGGAATCAAATGATGAATGTTATAAACAACTGATGAAGTGCAGTTCTCATCTTTATGATAACGACGTTGCTTCTTCCAAATCCGAGTCACCCCTGAATGACCCTCATCTCCAGATTCAAGGGAACAGACCCATTAAAGCCGCCATCGTTCAGAGCTGCCCATGTTAAAAGTTCTCCAGGCTGCCATCGCAACCCACCTGCCTAATTCACAACGATAATGATCAAGCAAATTCACAGGAGATGGCCAGGGGGGCGGGGAAAAAAAGTTAGAGAGAGGGGGAGAAAAATATAAAGCGGGTGAGAGAAGTGATTAAAGGTGTAATGGATGGGTCGAAGGAGCCGGGGGAAGGGGCGCTCGTGGTTGCCAGGATGCAGTGAGGCAGTGAAATATGAAGCCCAAAAAGCAAAGTGACAGAGAGAAATGTCTCCCTCACCGTCCCCGTTCCCCTCGCTTATCACTACAAATCAGCCCCGTGTCTTCAAGAACTCCTCAGGTGCACGTCACACCTCGTGAACACTACAGGCCCCAGTGGACAGGGGCAAAGAAAAAACAAAGTGATTACATCTGGCTAGCCATGTTTAATCAGGCTCCCACTATGCTTTAGATAACTTCTGACCCAGGCTTGATAGGAAATTAAAACGATTCATTTTGGCGGAGAATTCAAGGAGTAGTTTCCTGAAGGACATTCATGTCCTTAATTACATTCTGGGCAATTCTCCATTACGGGGTCAACACAGATGGCCTTATTCAGTCAAAAAGCAGGAAGTGAATTGCTTGGATTCATCTCGTTATGGGTTCCTCTGATGCCCTGTCACTAATCTTCCCCGGGACCAGGGATACTGGTCGAAAAGTAGAGACAAAAGTTCTCCCATGTCTTTACCTTGACCTTGATTCAAAATGTCATGAGGTCAAGGACAGATTTGAATGGGACTTAGGAAAAGACTGTGGTGCCAAGAGGATCCGACTCCACTTACACAACAGCAGACGGATGTTTTTTATTTGAGTTGAACTTTATAAGACATACTTGAATTGCCGTACAATTCAAGTAAGGATTCCTGTCCCAAACCGAATCAGCAGCGTCTTTCTGATGTAAACGGTTGTATAGCCTGGAGCTTCTGTAAGCCTTTTTTATCGAGTTTCATTTCAGCCAGATTTGGCGCACGTTCCGTCTTTTTCATCGCAGTGCGAAAGCTCAGAGAAATCCACCTCCCCCTTTGCTTTTCTGCCGAGTCATATTCACGTTCAAAATGAAAGCTCTGAAGAACAAAATACTTAAATTAACATGTTACTTTAGAAATTGTGGGACGCCACTATTTCCTTTCCTAAAGGATGGTCCAGTGTACCCTAGGCTGAAGGAGATAAGAAAAGGAAGCATTAAAGCACCTTTCCTGCATGGAATTCAACCAGCTCTTCTCACGGCTGCTCCGTACTTACTCCCTGGTCATTTCACTTAATTAGGAACGTTACGAAGCAAAAAAGACTCTTCGACTGTAGCCCCGGATCAAAGCCCCACCTTGTGGGCGGGGTTTTAATTATGTGGTTGTAACATAGTTGACAAAATGATAAAGCCATCTTGTTGAAAATGCAGCAAAAAGTATCCTGTTACTGAGAGGTGTTGACAAGGTTTCCTACTCACACTGTGGCTCTGCACCGACAGCATCCTCACACACTTGGCTCTGGTTAGCATTCAGCCATTGCATTTGCATCCTCTGGTCTGATGTCTCGACAGTAATGGCCTGAATAAATACAATAGATATCACCTCCATTTGGCCCTTCTGATCGATCTGCACGCCTGGCGTTGATATGATGAATACCTGGGGAGAGAAGGGACTCGCTCGACAGGAAAACAATGCAGGGGACGAGTGTGTGTGGGTGTGTGTGTGTCCTCACTGTCAGTATTATGCAGAGCAGATGCATACACAAACATTTACAAAGCCGGAGCTTTGCACAGCGCTGCTTCCCGACAGGAATACGTATGAGCGACTTGCATGTTAAAGCACTCACAAACTGCTCACACACAATCAGAAACAGAAGTAGGTCAGACCGACTGACAACAGGGGGATTGATTTGGCACAACTGCAAGACTAACTACCTCTTCACTCATTTTGCCCATCCTAGGGACTGCTTACATATTGATCTGGCGGAGCTTGGTGGTTTTGATGCTACTTAGCCACTTTCTATGGCTATAAAGTCAACATGAATAAGACCTATGCTATCATACTCTCCCACATAGAGAGGCAAGGTTCTGGGTTGTATGAGCGAGGTGGGTAAGGAAAGGTCTTCTTCTGCCTGTGGTGCTGAAGATGGAGGGGGACGGGGGTGGTGGCAGACACAGAGGGGACCGGTAGCTTCAGCTCCCTTGTCCACAGGGCCTAACTGTATCCACCATATCGGTTACCATATGTACGTAGGTGTTTAGGACAGCATGGAGCATGGCTTAAGAAGACATGTGCTGCATGTGCGAGTACAACAGTGTATATCCGTATTTTTTACACCATACAAAACATGACTAAAAAACACTGCAGATGCTTCTAGTACTGTAAAGTTTGTTCAACTAGTTTACGTGACTAAAGATTATTATTTAGGGTTTGATCGTTACCAATTTGCATGAAAGCTCAACAGTGTGTCAGTCTGTCGCCCGACACTGCCTTGTCAGTGCCTTTCAGCTTCAAGCCTGTTGGTTCACACTGAAGACATCAAAACTATTTCAGGAAAAAGCTGTGTCTCCTAACGCAACCCCATATTTGTTTGCTATATTGCTATATCATACATGGCAGTCCACATTTCCATTCACTTATCTGTATGCATTAGCAAGGCTGAAGCAACATTTGATAAATCTTCCTCAATTGAGAAAATAGTTTTTAGCTCTTGTTTTTTTGCATTCGTTGAAAAAGAGTTGATACGATAACTGAATATGGAAAGTTGGCAAATTAATTCTGACTCAGCGACTGACTGATCCGCTGCTTTTCTGCTGCTGGTGTCTTCTTGGTTATTCCCATAACGGGTGAATGCCAGTCTGTGACTCCGGACAGCATTGGGCCAATACTAGCTGACATGACATACCTATTATAACCTCCCCAATTGAATCACATTCCTGGAGACCTCTCACCATTTTTCCGCCAGTCTGACTAAGCTACCGCGTAGCTCCATTTATTCTCTCCAAACCAGTTGATGGACACCTGTCTTATTTGCAACATTTCAAAGGTTCGCAGCCGTCAGCTTCAGCAGAATACTGCCCGCCCTGCTTAAGAGGAATGCTCAGCCTGTGAGTGCATTAAGTGGTTTGATGGGCGCACGCGCCTCCTTAGTTCTTAAATTCCCTTGATTAACGTTTGACCACTGCAAAGTTTGATTGATACCATGTGATTATGAGAGCGGACAGGCCCCAGTGAAAGTGTCTGATTGATATCATCGACAAATACTCCACAATAAGTAATTGAAATGTGGCTCGCTGGCCCAAAATAATTGTGTCATTAGTGTGACACAGTGGCTGTCCTGCATTTTGAGAGGGAACATGAAAGGATTTGAGAAAGTGTTGGTGCAGAGAGTGAGATGAAGAAGACAAACCACTTTAAATTAGACTGCTGATATAATGAAAATCAAAACATGAGTAAGCCATCTCGTCCTTGTTTCCACTATGATTCGCCTCGAGATTGAATAATACATGATCACAGTCTGCATAACATTAGACGATTAGACGGGGGCTCAAATGATCGGGTTGCAAACATTGCAGGAATTAAAAGAGAAAGGGTTTGTAACAAGTGTGAGTTCCGGCAAAGCATAAAAGAGGGCAACACACGATATTTCACAAGTAACCGTCTTTATTGTTTCCAGCTTCCGTTTCGGTTCTGCTTCCGAACGCTCGGACAGCGTCTGCTCCCCGCTCTCTCTCCCAATCTCCAGCCACTACCTACTCTTATATTGAAGAGACAACCATTTAATTGACCCCAGCTGAGGCGGATTACACATCAACTGTTACAACTGTTCCCTGAACCACACCCCCGCTCCCTCCCCTCTGCAGCTGAGCCTAACCACACCCCGCTGCCACAGGGTTAAAACTGTAGCTAATAGATCTCACCATGAAACTTCCCCTGTTGATGTGACTTGCGTGGTCGATCGGCACTGAGAGATGAGAGGAGCAAGGTGAGGATGTCATGCCACAGTGTGATGACGAGCAATATGATGCAGCCTTGGAATAAAGAAACGGACGAGTGGAATTATTTGAAGACTGGTGGGGGAGTTGCACTAATGGTCACAGAGGCAGTGCAAAAGAACAGATGTGGCAAGTGTGGAGGAAAGATCTTCCAAACTGTTTTAATGTTCTCTTGTCTTAATGGAGACGGATTACGGTGGCCTGTAAATAAATCTGAACTCAATTAACATTTTACAGCGGGGTATTATTTTGATGTGTGATCGTTCTCTATGTGTTTTCACAAGTGGCACGTGTGTTCGTTTTAAAAACAAAATGGTGCTGAAATAACAGCGAGGCCAGAATAACGCATGCACATCTCCCTCTCTCTCTGCACATCTCCCTCTGTTAATAGGCTGTCAACAGCCATTCATGTCTTTTCTGCCATGTGATGTCTGTTCTAGACAAACAATAAAGCTGCAACCGGGTGATCGTGTAGAGGCTCACCCACCATTAAGGTAATAACTAGATTTGATCATCCCGCACTGAATATGTATTCAACACACAGAACTGCTTTGGCCTCAAGTCATCCCCAGATCATAGCACCTGATACTGAAATCAAATTAAACCAAATGAAAATGAGCCTAATGAATGGAGAATGCAATAGCTGCTCTTTGCTGCAAGGTGCCAGTAAGTCATGAAGAAAAAGAAAGGCTTGTATGCTCTAAAATCACAGATTAGATCAGAAGCTGTCCAATCATAGAGGGCACTCGGGGACACATGAGTGAATGTTCACTGAAACTGTTCCGCATACACTTAACCGCTCCTGGATAATCTTCTAAAGCCAGACAGTACGAGTGTAAAAGGATATATGCAGGAGTGTTTTCCTGCATATTGTAAGACAGGGATGAAATCACAAAAGGATCGTGCGGCTTTCGCAGCCACTAAACCCGCACAAAGACAAACAAAAAGAAACCGCGTAATTCTCAAAGCACCCGCAAAGGGTGAAAATCATCCCACAACCGCGCTGGCAAGGAAATAGCGTATCAGTGCTCCTGTGCTATTTGCATGTATTTAAATGAGGTAATATGCAGACATTTTATGCAAAAGCAGTCCAATTCACAAAGATTGGCCTTAATAGCCACACACAGTTGAAGTGCATCTATAATGGGTTACATGGCCCAGACTTTCCAGTGATCATGGAACATTAAATCCAAAATAAACCCTGTCACGTTTAAAATTCCTTGAATGAAATATATGATCACTTAAAACAGGCTATTGCGATGCGATATAAAAAAAAAAGAAAAAATAAGACAAAAGTGTTCCTTAAAGTAACTGTTTTTTTACCCTAAAAAATGGACGCAGGCTAACGCTGTGTCAACTGATGCGCACTTCATGTTGCTAGGAGCGGCTGTAATTTATTCTATGTTTATTTGCCCCACAGTCTTTCATGTAGAGATAATGTGGTGAATAAACGGAAGGAAAAATGTCCAGGGTTACCAGTGCCTGCCCTTTCCCACACTCTCCTCATCACAAGCAGCCTTCACTGCGGGCAAGTGTTAGAACGTCAGAAGATTAGTCACGACGACAGCCATGTGTGTGTTTGTTGTTTGCGTGCGAGGACGAGTGTATGCGTCAAGTGCCCTGGCTCGTTCCAGCACGTCTTAATCGGTGCCAAGAGATGGAGCGAAGCCCCTCGGCTCTGTCGGGCTGGTGGCCGGTTTGTCTGGGACGACGCTAACGCACGCTAACGCACGCTAACGTAAAAACGCAGACAGTGACACGACTGCTAACGCCATCTGACTATTCGCAGCCCCCCTCTCGGGGCCCCCAGAGAGACGTGCAAGAAGGAGTGGGTGGCAGGAGAAGGACAAGAGGAGAGGGAAGGGAGCAAAGGAAGAGTTTGAGTGTGTAAGATTTAAGACTGATCTCCACCTGCCCGCTTCTTATTGCTAATTGGCCATCAGGCGGTTGAGGCTGTGCCAACACAAAAGCACGATGCCAGCGTACAATCTGACTGCCTTATTCTCTCTCTCGCTCTCTCTCTGTTTACTTATTTGTATCATGCTGTCCTCCCTTATCCTGTCACTGGTTGTGAGTCCCCAATCTAAGTAGACTACTTGGTATTTAAGAGTAACATGAGCTAAGAGGCCCAATCCTAGAGGACAGGAGGCCACAGGGAATCTAAATGCCCTCACTGCAGGGCATGAGAAATGCTTGAGTAGTACATGGCTGTTGCTTTGACTTAGCACCTGGTGTCCTTGCACAAGGTTAAGTGAAGTTCCTCATGTAAAAAGGGCGTTGTGTGCTTTGCATGCTAACAAGCTCTGTGAGTGCATACTTTTCAGGCAGACCTATATCTACAGACATATGCTCTTCCTTCCTGGAAATATATTCATGTTTGAACTGGAATTGGCAAGGTGGTAAACCCAACCTCCGGTGTCCTCCACAGCCTTTGCTGTTTTGGAACTCTGAAAGGTTCGCTGATCCTCTGTGTGTTTTTTCCGGGACAACACCGTGCATGCTTGTATTCCACTTTCCCAATTTCCTCAGTTATTTGATTAGTAATGTGGTTCATATCTGAGCAACACGGAGGAAATCAAATGTCATCATGTTTTTGACAAAATACCACAATGTCAATATGTTAGGGTTGACCTTTGGTTGGACTTTTGAGAAATAATCATATGTGACGCTTTACAAAAAACAATACATTTGTCGCACAAAATATGATAAATAAATTGATACGTTTCTTTTGTTTTCCAGAAATGTGCATTATTAGCAATTTAGCATTCCTGATATTGTCTGTAATTCCAATGTTCTCTCTGTGAACATGAGCGAGAACATGACAACATTTATGAAAGCACAGCTGGAATCCAGTGGAAGTGACATTTGAGTTTCCAAAGTTTCCTTTTGATTTGACTGACATGTCATTTGTTGTGTAAAAGCCAGTGGTAACCTAATCTAATTCTTTTCTTTTTTTGTTGTGATGGACAGGGAAAAGAAGGTTTATAATGGATAAGTTAAGGTGTTAAGCAATGAGTATGGACACTTAACAGACAAATGGTGGCAAGTAGGTTAGCTTAATTAATAGGCCTTCATAGAGGAGCTAGTGGAGGAGCAGTTACTTTCAAGTTTTTCATTGGTTAATAAAAGCAAGAACAAAGACAAGAGGATAATTGTCATTGAATTAAAGTGTTGTGCCTTTAACAACCCAGCCTTTTATGTTAACTGAAGGAAAGAGACAGAGGAGACAATTTGCCCCCCGGGAAGTTAAAGCATCAGTGAAAAAAAAGAGAAGGCAGGCGAGGAAGAATATGATTATGTGACCGGGCATTGGAAATTGAATTATTTAAATGTACGCACTGCAAGGGTGTGAAAATCAAATGACCACATCCAACGAGTGAAGCAGAATGATAGAGACAGAAAGGGACAAAATGCTGAGCATGTGTGTACGGTGCGATTTTTTCGTACGCAGTGTTTTTAACCATGCGTGTGCCAAAGCTCTGTGTCCCATGAACATTTATTAAGAGCTATTTGAAATGCAAGGTTTGCCTGCATACTGAGGTACAAAGGTCCTTCGACCATGAGCTGGAAAAGCAGACTCGGTGGACTTAAGCAGCCAAGAGAGAAAAATAGAATAAAGGAACAAAAACATGAAGTATATGGCACAGCCTATATGCCCGTTTTGTAATAAACAGATTCATTTTGAATGCTTATAGTTGGAAGCCAATCCCAGGCAGCCAGATTAATTTACTCCCCTGATTACATATCAACTCTGCCATTTTGTGTGCCTATGTGTTGTTGTTGTTTTTTGTTGTTTTTTACATTACCGTTTCCTCTGTAGTTCAAATCATCCTAGATTAGCAATCCCCCATTAGACGTTCCTCGCTCATTTTGACCAGCATTCATCTTCTCGTGTACCATGCTATCTCTTGGCTAACAAAAGGACATCTCTGCCCATTTCCTATTATGAGCGTGGAAGCCTAATGACTTTATCAGACCCTGTCGCACAGTGATTCCTGTAAACCCTTGCAGTGCATAAGCGGGACCAGACACAGGGCAGAGCTGATTGAAGACTGGAAGGGTCTTTTAATTAAATATGTTATCTTGGCATTTGATAAGCCCAGAAGGGCGTTATGGTTTCCTGATGGTGGGAGAGGGGACTGAAAGCCACCAACGCAGGGTTTGAAGTTTAGAAGTACATGCATTGCTGTTGGATTTATTGTTGTGTACAAACTAATCTTTGTACGTCAAACATCTGAGAGTAAAGATGGATATCTTAACCTAACCAATATTCAAATATGAATTGCACCTAGAAAGTGCTCACACAGCCCTCATATTCCATCTAAATTATTGAGCGCATACATGTGGTGTGTTTACTTTGCCTGTGTCCGTATGAATAAGTCATGACGTGGACAGAGCATGTAAAGAAATATGAAGGCCCGAGATTTGTAGCAAAGAGGGAGGGTTTCCATTCTAAAAGAACTCCATTTCCTCACACAAGAACGACCCTTTTTGGTTCGTATTCACTGCAACCGAGCCAGGCGGCAACTGGGTCTGAAAAGTCAAGCCAATACTGAAGTACCTATAACTTACATTGTTCATAATGGATATCAAGGGACGACGACTGATTGCATAGAAGTCCATGAGCGAATGACCCTACCTTTCACTTGATTTATTACCAAAACATTTATGGTTTCAATCTCTAGTTTCAAGTCTTATTCAATACAGCATGATGCTCAGTTAGCAAGTTATGGTCCCATTTAGAATAAAAACAGACCATAAAGTAGGGTATGCTTCCGGGCATGCTTACCAGATAATTTCCTTGGAGCTACCGCTGGAGTTGTCCGGTATGGCACACGCGGTTTTCAATTTATTGAAGTTAATTGTAACATTTTGGTTGCCTAAAAATGTCTTATCGGTTGTACTCAGCTGCCCCTTTTAGTGTCACTTCTGGTTCCAAAAAACCAAGGGCTTCAAGGGCTTCGAGGCTTCAACATGTCAGTCCACACACCAATGAGCGCCGACATGTGACTACGTCCACTTCTTATGTACAGTGTAGAATAACACACAGTTATCTGTTCCTTTCATGAGTCAAGCATTAGTCAATGTTAAGCACTACTATTGTCTGTTCTGCTGTAGAGTTGACCTTTGTCCTGTCAGCCATAGGCTTCCATTATTGTATCAAGGACACAGAGTCTTTAACCCCTCATAGACAGCATGTGGTTCTCCACAATCCCAGTGAAAACCAATGCATCTGCTTTTCAGCATCATGCATACCATTAGTCTTAGTGGGAGTACGTATGTCGGCTGGTTTGTTATATGCTGAGGTGTCTAATGCTTGCGGGCTCAATTTCCTCTCCACCACTGAAGTGCCCGTCAAGATTTTCTTCCCCATCTTTATTCTAAAGGTACAGTGCTTTACCACAACATTTTGAATTAGAATTGCTGTCTCTCCTTTTGTATTTCAGTGAGGTCAGTCAGGTGGTCTTAACTTTGCCAGCCTGTGAAAATGTTATATAAAGGCCACATAGATCATTTGTTGTGCCCTCTTATCTTACACTGAAGTGGGATTCTTGCAATATCATGAGATATCATGCATAAACCCATTATCCAGCCTCAGTGGTTTAAAGAGGCGACTGTACGTTCTTAACACTAATGGTGGCTCCTAAAGGGGTTAGGGTAGATGCTGCTATCGCCGAGAGTGATTCTCAATTGAAAGAAGACCAAAGAACGATCTTTTTTATAAGATCCGCTGGCTCCAATTTCTCCGGAAATATATATATATACATAATATATATTTGTGTAAAGACTATATATATATACAATTATATGTTTATGTCTGTGAAACTAGTGCAAGAAGGACAGAGTTGTGCCATGTGAGAAATGCGGTGAGCCTGTAATGTGTCAAGTATGTGTGTGTTTATATATATATATATATATATATATATATATATATATATATATATATATATATATATATACACACACACAATAAAAATAATTATAATTAAATTAAAATAAAATACTTATAATTTTCAACTAAAATTAAAAGCAGGGTTGTCATATTTTGTTTCACTGTAAAAATACTTTTCAGTGAAGAATTGGAATAAACTCATGAGCAACAACAACTGAGATGGTGACGTCATCAAGTCAGCTGCTGTTCCAATTGCAGAAAGACGATCCTGCGTCCCTCTGTCCAAACTCCCAAGTACAATCTCTGAACACCTGTACTTGTGTGTACTTGGTATTGAGAAACGGCCATGGTATCTTAATTTCTTCTTTGTGGCAGGAAATTCATGAATGTTATACCCTGCTGCAGAAGATAACGACTTAATGACTAATTATTATGTTGGAGATGTCACCTCATGCCTCGGCTCTTTGCATGTGATCATCCGGTGAGGCATGAGGATGAGGGGGAGAGAGCGCCATATAATAATTAATTGGGGGGAAAAGAAGACAACATTTCAAGACACTCATTTCAAAGATGAACATATTTACCCGATGACTCGGTTTGTTATTGCTTGATTGTTATTGCTTGATTGTTATTGCGGTGACTCTTCTCCAATTAAAATGTCAATCGTTCCCTTGCCATTCAAATCTGCAGCGCAGCACTTTTTTTCACCCTGACCGGCAGCAGCAGTCGATACCATGATGGGAAGTCATGTTCACATATTCAAAGCAGGCGCGCTATCGTCCTTTTGATAACCTGAGTTTGTTAACCTTGTGCTCCTGCCAGTCAACAGATAAGCTCTAGAACTTGACGTCTCCATCAGTGTCATTCCTAATGAGCCCTCATGTAGCCACACGATAGCAGGCTCTGTGGTGGTTGATGTCCTCCATTGAGCTGAATCTTTTGCAGCTCTTAAAGGAGGCAGAGAATGGAATGATAAGGGAGAGGTCCAGGACTACTGTCTGTGTGTCTCCACTACCAACATGAGTCCATGTTGGGTAAAAAGAAATCACAATTATTTCCACCCACTAGAGAGCTCCCCACTTGTTATTTTTTTTTTACATCTTATTGGTAAAATCCGTAGGAGGACAGCTATCTAGCGTTAGCTGTTAGAAGCCGGTGTGTATTGCTCGGCTAAATAACATTGATGGATGTCGCATTAAGTTACATTATAATGCTTTCCAGCTCTGTTCAGTTTAATAGATATTAGAGAGTGAATCATGACCTGTTTCCTAACACCAGCTCGAAGCAACTTAAAATACATAATTCAAGTCACTAAAGCCAATCATTTTATCAATCATTTGAATGGTGTGTTTTCTTTATTCAAATAACTACTAAAGATGACGACAACAAAGTAAAAGGATAACGTAGACAATATTTGATGGTTTACAAATCGGGAGGGTGGAATTTATTTTCTGGGATGGTGGTGAAAAAAGTTATTCTGGAGCCTTTAAACCCAGAGTGAAGCAAACGTATTTTATAAACCAATTACTCGATGGAAGAATCTGTAAAATACTTGATTACTAAAATAATCGATAGTCACAGCCCCAGGGATAACAAAGCTGCACATTTGCCATAAAGTATAGATCCATAAATTATAATTTGTGTTCCCTCTGTATTACCAGCTCCTGACCCTAATAGTGTGGGGGTCTAACTTTGTATGAGCCCCCGATACAAATTCAGGGTCTTTGCTTTCAAACAGCTTCAGTGATTTGGCTGTACACCATGGATTAATTATGTTTTTTTGTATAAAACAGAACACGTGAAAACACATTCTCAAGCACACACAAAGATGGATACAAACATTACACATCCGCAATATCACCTGTTTTTCTTCCAACAAGGACACACAGTGGAGGATAGGAATGTCGGAGAAAGCCAAGAAACAGTTAAAAATGCAAACTTGTTAAATGAACACTTAACAGACAGTGTTTTCAAAGGTTGGTGCTAAAGACACTTTTGGGTTGTATTTTGCTTTTCTTCAACATAGGCTGTGTTGCCCTGGAACGGACAGCTGTGGCTTCTGTGTGCAGAGCGTGTAACGAAGGCTGACACGTTGAGGAGGCAGCAGTCACCCTGTCCAATAACTCTGAAATCCCGATTGTGGTCAGCTATACTGCAACAGAGAATCTACACTTTTGCTGCACGCGCACACACACACACACACACACACACACACACACACATATACATCCGCAACACCTCCAATGTGTTTCGATGTAGAAATTCACCCAAAACATCCCTAAAAGAATATTCTCTGCTTCTGTTTTTTGAAAAGTTAAACTTTGCAAGTGATAAGTGAAACTGTATACCGAGAAGTGGGAGGAAATATTTTCCCTCTGAAGGAAAATTGGTGTAAAGTGTTTATTTCAAGGTTTTTTTCCCCTTAGATAAGAAATGATACAAGAAGGAGCAAACATCAGAAAGGGGTATTATGACCAAACTGCCACCCAGAGGGAGCAAATGATAAATAATAGAGCTGGTTTTTTTAGGCCAAGATAGGAGCTGGTGTTGGGTGAGAGTATTAAAATGACAGGTATGAATATCAATTCTAGATTGGGTCATCCCAGTGAAAGGACATTGAGAGCCGAGAAGTTGTGCTGTCCGATATCTGTGCAGACAGGAATCTACAAATTCCGTGGTTATTGTCGGTCTGTCTCTTGGAAAAATATACTGTTTCAGTGACAAGTTTGTTTACTATATAGAGTCCCTTTACTGAAGTTCTATGTACGTTGGTATTATATGTAAACATTTTAAAGTTATCAATGTTACTCAGGGCTAACATAGTGCATAGTTAGCAATAACTAGTTATACCTTTTAATCTGTTGAAATATATATATTACCATATCCACAAAGTACCACCAACAGACAGTGTAACATTCCTTAACCCTACAACTCTGCTAAAAAGATCTCAGGGAAGATTTATTCTCAAGTAAAACATGTCCAAGTTCAGTTGCCTAATTAGTACAACAGTTTAGCTTCAGCAGCACTTTTTTATTTTTCAGATGAACACACTATGTTGAATAGGGCTTAGAGCTTATATAGAGTGAGGGTGTGAGTTTGTAATGGAGCTAGTATTCCAGCATTTTTAGCCAATAGCATAGAAAAAGAATTTTCATAAAATTATGTATATTTAAATGATGTGAATGATAGATTGGACCCTGCAAAGACATACTCTAAAAAAACAGTACATTTAATTTGAACGCATCACTTTCAAGCATATATATATATATATATATATATATATATATATATATATATATATATATATATATATATATATATATATATATATATATACATACAACCAAAACCTGCATACAACCAAAACCTGCTCGAACGTGATTGTTCAATACTATTCAGACTCCCAGTACAAAACCAGAACACTTCGGATTCCATAATATTGTCTTTGCCTCCAGATTCTGCATTCATATATGTTCATAGGGATGATAGCAGGAACAGTTTTGAGTACTTTGCCAGGTGTGTATAGGTCAAGTCTGTGGACAGATTATGTCAACGTATTATCGTCACAACAGAGTGAGATGAAGTCATAAAACTTAACAGGTTGTAGTAAAGGTTGAGTTTGAAGATGAGTGTAGTCTGAGCACAGGGGCTGGAGGTAGGTAGAAAGTGGCGTAGCAGCCATTGGATCCTGCACTTTATACCCCTGGTCCAATACCATCGCAAAATGGCCTCTTATTTCCAAATGTATTTCTTTCTTTCTGTCTCTCTCTGATTATGCCAGTTGTCTATCCTTGTGCGTCATGTGTTGCAGGTAAATACACAGTGCCCAATGGTTAAACAGAAATAAACCAAGCGCCGCCAATGCGTTTCATTAGCCTGCTGAACTACTGGTTCAGTATGAGAAGACATTCAAAAAGTGCAGCCGGAGATCCCAGGTCTGTTTCTAGTAGTATCAGTATCCAGGTCTTTTTTTAAAACTGTTTCATCAATGTCATGATCTCCCCTTTCCATATAATGTTTAGTACTTTAATACTTTAGTGCACAGGTCTCGTTTTTTGCACACACAGTGCATGAGCACTTCAGCAAACATTTAGCAGATACAGCCAAGTGTCTGTGTCATGCTTGAACGCCAGCGTCTCCGATCGTGTTTGCGAGCCATGTAGGTTGCTATCTGCCGTAGACGACGCTGCAGCTCAAGCCATGTATCTCATGTGCAGGATAAGGCCAAGATGATTCTCTCCCCAATCTCTTCCCTGCAGGTCCACCATTGTTGTTGCGTGTTAATCTCTGAGATAACAGCGAAGACTCAACGCACCCTATCTGGAGTTTTAATCGATAGGCACTACCATTTATTGAACACAGACCCCAACAGAGCATCAGAAAACGACCTATGTCTTAAATAAGCTGTTATACAGTGCGCCGTCTGTCTTTCTAGGGTTTTTTTCACACATGTATACACACTCACATTAACTGCTGTCTGTCTTCGCGTAGGTTTGGGATAAATTAGATCTCGAGCTTCGCCGTCTGGCTCCCCAGGTAGATGATGACTCTTTCTCTTTCTCCTGCACCCTTCCTCTCTCCCCTCTCCTCACCCCCTCTCTCCCCAGTGCTATTGTTGGGCCATCATTGCGTATCAAAATTGTATTTACAATCCTTAAATCCTTGTCAAAATGTCTCCCTGTGTGCAAGAGATTACTGTGAGCCAGTATTATTCTGGAATAGCTTTAGCAGACATTCTCCCTCCCCACCAACCTTTGAGCATGTACCCTGATTATTACGCTCACAATGCCACGTAGACGGGAATCGTTTGCAGGTCCCGGTAAACCTGCACATCCCCTTCCGGAGTTTTCAGAGTAATCACTTTTCGGAACGGAATGTTTTAGTGCTCGTGCTAATAGTTTCTGTTAGAATGCACCGGAAGCATATCTTTTACCGTGTTGTTTTGGCTCAGTGAGCGTAACGTCACGCGCTCCGGGGCCAGTTGTCCCCGGCTTTAGGTTAGGGAAGGGCCCCCTCATAGACATCATGGATGAGGGAGGATGAGGTGGAGATGAGCCCATCTGGCCCAGACAGCTGGGTCCACAGCTGGAGGGACAGACAGTGACAGCTGACTCACCACACAGCGCCAGGCTGCGGAGAAGGATGGATGGATGGCTGGAGGGGGGAGAAGGGAGCAACGGAGAAAAGGAATGCGGTGATAGAGAGGGAGATGGGGAAAGCTTGCCAGCCCACCACCAGCACTCTTATTTTGCATTTCTCCAATGGCAGAATTGGCATGGGACAAAGCCTGGCAGGTGTCATGGGGAAATTGGGATGCTTTGGCTCAGTGAGTACAGCGGGTTGTCCTTTACCACAATGTTGGCGGTTTGATCCACAGCTTCTACTGACTGCATCGAGAAGAGTCCATGACACTAAACCCCAAATTGCTCCAAATAAAAATGCTATGTGTGTTTATGTATATATTATGACGAAGTAAATAGTTTTTTTTCTCTTGAATCACCAAGCAATTGCACCCTATAGTTAATGATTCATGTACAGTTTTTACGTATCCCACTGCCTTAATCCCACACAGCGCACTGAGACTATATTCACCCTTTTTAAAAAAAAAGCACAAATGACTAATGCATCGCCACGAAGAAAGTAATCTGGGAGCATGAATTACTGACGAAATGCACATTTAAAGAAGTACAACATTGACGCATCCCGTGCTCAGTAGAGATTCGTACGTAATTACCCAGTTAAAAGGTGACCGAGAAGCTTGTTGGGAGCATCGACCTTCGTCTCACCCCGGGGTGGCCCAGGCTTCATCTGTTACTAATTTGTCAAGATGGTCAATTATTTTGAAAGAAACATCTGAATACAGCAACCCGAGGGGCAAGCTATACCTGTGTTGTTTAAATATTCAACATCTGATAGATATCAGATCTTTGTAATTACCAATTAAATTGGACAGGGAGAGCTAACATAAGATTGGCAGACAATGTCATTCTGCGTATGATCGTTAATGGAATCTCAGAGAAAATAGCTTTTATGGTGATGGAGAATGGTGAGGGGGGAGGGAGTGATTTATATTACTCCCTAATCTACTTGCTGTCTCCCTCTCTCTCTCTCTTCTGGTGGATATTTATCATTTCACATGATTAAGATGTGTGCAACCTGCTCCACCAGCCAAGCAAAACAGGAGACCGATCCCCCTTCCTTGCTGGTTATCTTCCCTCTCCTCCACCGAGATGAGGCTTCTTGTGCTCACGACACACACATTTCCCTGTAATCCCCTCCCCTCTTATTAACAAACAAACTCTCCCTGCTTCTTTCCTGATTGACTTCCATCCCGTCGACTCCTTCTCAAATTCTCCCTGCATCCAAGCCACCGTAAACCTCTCACACAGTGTCCCTCCGAGTTCCCGTAGAGCTGGTGTCGGTATACACAATAAAGATGCATTCATATGTTCATAGTACTCAAAGCTGGTGAAGCCACAATGTTATTAGTGGATTTCTTTGTTTCAAAACGCTGTACTCTAATGCACCCATGAGCTCTGTTAGATGGCCGAATAGCATGCACTCTCGTTTGTGGCTTACTTTAAAGCCATTGTTGGGTAAATGCATGCATCTGATTACCGGCTGGATAATTGATGCTGGGTTGGTGGAAAACCCAATAGATTTTAATTACCAAACCTCTCTGAGAGCAGCATATATAAAGTAAGTAAACAAACCGTATGAATCACATTACAGGCCACAGTCGGGCTGCTCACTTCCGTCTTTACCTGTCCTATACAGTACAACGGAGTGTGTACTGCATATGTGACATAAACTTAAGATGACATAAACATAAAGTTTTTTTTTTTGATAATCCACAGCGTATATTCAAGACTGTCCTCCCCAGAAAATGCAACAGTCATCCGTTGTTGAGATGCTTAAAATGATCTATTTCTACATTTTCCTTGCCGAGCAACCTCTTGTGTGAGGTCTTGTGTTCTCTTAAAAGCAAAAGTAGTCTTCGGTTGCGGTCGGTGGTGTTGTGTGCAAGGTCTCTGACTTTGACACCACCAACCACAGATTGCACCATAACCTCGATCCTTCCCTAACCTCAGGAAATTGCTCATATTAACCATTTATGTGATGGTTATGTGGGCCATTTAGGAAGGCAACAATGTCATACCGACAATAGCGGCGCCAGATCAGAAAATATTCAAACGGGTCATATCTGAAGGTCATTAGAAGCAACGCATTGTGTTGTTTAGGTATGACGACTTTATCTGTGTGACTCTGAAAAAGTTTCAGCAATATTCAGATATTTTTTCAGGTACAGTCTCATCATAGAAGTAGATGGCCTTTTTCTCTTGATGATAGGTGTCTCGATTTGGATTCAGACACTTGTGCAACTGTAGATTTCTGCTCTCTTTCTGATGAGTTTTATCTTTTGTGTTATTTTAGTTCCACAAAAGGCTTTGAGGTAATCTTGATTAGCCTGCCTGGGAGATGACAACCGGCAACGCTGTTGCCAAACCACTTTGACTGTCTGTTTGTATTTCATGCAAACAAGGTTATTATTATGTTTGTGGTATCCAGCAATGCACTTATATAAGCGTCCAACGGGGCTCAATCTGGAAGAAGTTTCCCCAACCGTGCCTTTACATAAGTGGCTAACATTGGGGGCTCAGTGCGGGGAACAGCTACTGAATAGCACAAACGGGAGACGGGAGTTAAAAATTGATGACTTGCTTTTTGTGCTTCGAGACTCAGAGATTCAGCTTGTCCTAGTTTCCTGACCTCACTCAACAGAACAATCTAAGCCTTTCCGCTAATTGTTCTTTATGTGTCATGTGAATGACTGATGGCCATCTTTACTTAGAGCTATACATTAATATCACATATATTGTATGAGGTTCTTTAACTTTGCTCCCGTCCCCTTCTGGGACACGGGTGTTGCATCACACAGCAGTAGCACTGACGTGACGTTTGTGTATGTGTGTGTGTGTGTGTGTGTGCCTGTGTGTGTGTGTGTGTCATACAATTAGTACGTGTGTGTGTGTTTGGAGTGATTGTTCGCCAGTGTGTATTTGTGTGCTCTGGATTCCTTGTTTTTCTGTGCCGGAGGGGAGTGGAGCAGCAGGTGTTGGCAGTCCTCTGTGTCTTTCATCATAATGAGTTCCCAGTCCACACACCGTCCTCTAAAGGAAACAGATTCAGTATTAGTGACAGTTGAATAATAAAACAGCACATATTAATATACTGATAAAATATCAAAATACATATATAGATGCGTTATGCACTTTTTATTTTTTTTATTTGTGCATCCCTTTTCACGTTTCCTTGATTTTGATTTTTGAGTTTTATGCTTTCTTTCCATTGTTTTCTCTAATGGCAAATAAGGTTACATTATTAATATTTTCAAATAGCAGTTCTTCCCAATCGAATCAACCATTTAACCCAATCAAGACTACAAGGCCATGTGTGAAATTGTTTGGAAAAATAAAGTTAGGCTACGTTTTTTTTTTTTATAGAAACATTGTTGTTTGATTTGTTCAAATTATTTTTACATCCCTGTAATCAATAAATCAAATGCTCTGACAAAAAAATTAATATCTGGTACCTCTAGGTCTCGCAAGCCTGTAGCGCAACCAATTATTGAATTTTGCCCTTCATGAGATGATTGGCGGACTTTCATGTCTGCCTCCCTACCAGCGTACCTGCATGCACTCATTGCTCGTACCTGGAGTCTTCTGGAAGGCTAGGCGGGCAGAATGTCCCAATACTAGCGTGCTAGCTTGACAGCTGAGTACCAACTATAGCGTTCTGCAGGGATGATGTATTTTTGTTTTCCAGACCTGTTTTTCGCACTAGTTCCCTCTACAAAAAGAAAATTTAATTTTTCCCATTCAATTTTGCATTACTGCAGAAAATAAACTATGTGGCCAACAAACCATTATGATAATGACATGTTTTGTTGAGCAAGATAATCTTTACAATGTACCCTTTTATGATTTTTGAAGGGTGAATGCAATTGCAAAAAGTAGTAAAGCTGAACTTGAAAATGCACATGGATATTTACTGATGTGTTTTATGTCTTAGAGCAATATGTTCACATCTCTTCAGCTTCTGTTAACCACAGACCTTATTTCAGGCATCTAAAAAATAAAAGGGGTGCTGGGATTTTGTTCAGCTGGATACTTTAGAAATAGCTCCAAAGTGGCTTAGCTAAGCTTTACAATGCACGCCGTTGGTGGTCAACACTTCAATGTCAAGTAAGCTGGAGCTGAACATGCTGGGTTTGGACACAATAGCAGAAACGGTACAATATAATTGAGACCGTTTAAATAATCTTAAAATTACCTCTGCAGGCCATTACTTCCAGATCAGTGCACTGAAGGAGTCAGAGCGTGAAATGAAAGCAACCTACTCCTACCCACTGTCTTCATTACTGTTAATTTAATAAATGTGTGACATTTCAGACATACCTTTATTATAATATATTTTTCACCAGGCCATTAACATGTCTGGCCAGAAAGGTCAAATTGAACAGCAGTGTAATAATACTACCTTTTTACTACCTGTTATTGAGTATATCTAGTGTGGCAGGTTTATAATGTTACATTCTGTTGAGACTGTTAGGGGCTCCATAGAATTGCGTTGGGTCGATTGTGTTGTTTGAATTGTATTATATGCAGAGCTCCTGTCACCTTGTCTATCATCTGTCCATGTAGTATAATGAATAAGTTTAAAGGCTGATTGAAGACTTGCCTGTTGAGGCACAGTGAATGCATGCAGACGAGAATCTTCCAAACATGTTAGCGTCCCAGAGCAAACAAAGGAAACTGAAAGAGAATGGACACAAGCTTTTGGGATTTGGACAGGGTTGTTGGATGTATTGCGAGTGGGGCGCTCCTTTTCTTTTCTTTTTTTGAGATTTTGTCATCCGTCCTCTAAGTTCAGCTGTTAAGTCTTGGTTCAAGTTTAGGACATGTCTCCCAGTCACCCCAGTTGTCACATCTCCCTCCCCTTGACAGCAGCAAGCACAGCATCCCATGTCTCCCCTGGGATGTTCCCACCTGGCAGAGGTGCTTTGTGTGAGAGAGAGTAGATGAGTAATAGTCTGCACCCTTTTCTCTCCATCAGTACAGAATACCTGCTCTGGCTTTTTCCTGTTTTGGCCATTTTTCTTGCTTCCTGTCTGCAACACTGAGGTCCTGTCCCAGCTGAGCTCTCTATCGGCCATGATTTATCAGATAAACAATCTCCCCCCATTTTTCTCTTTCTTGCTCTTTCCCTCTGCCTCTCTCTCTCCCTCATACTTCCTTCCCTCTTGCAATCAAATGTCTACATTAGTCTCCACGCTGCTGGCATCTTTCTCCTCCTCATTATTTTTGCATCCCAATGTTTCTCCCACTCCTCTTACGGCCACGTTTTCTCAGTGTCCCCATCTGTCACTCTCGCTCTCTCTCTCTCTCTCCCGCTTTCTGTCCTGCCGACACAATGTATCCCACCTTCTCTTTGACAATAAAATAGCTGAGTACAATGTGTGCAAGGAGACAATAAAAGTGCAGAGGAACCAAAAGTCAATAGGAGAGAGAGAGAGAAGAGGAAAAAGAGGTGAGGAGAAGGAGTGCGGATGCACTGTGTTTGTGCAGATGACAAAAGGGAAATGATCTTTTAGTAAATACTTCACTTGATTGTTGGGCGCTCCGGTTTAGTGTGACTCGTGGGCACACTCCCGATGCAAGTGTGCCATTGCTTTATGTTCTCCAGAGGATGTGCTTATTGGCAGCTTATTCAACAAATAAATAAACCTGCGTGTGCAACAACAAACTCAACGTGCATGTGTGCCTCCCTTCCCTCTTGTGTGCGTGCTCTCCTCCTTCAATTCTCTCCACTCATTTCCCTCCCACTCTCTCTCACACTCACTCTCTCTCTCTCTCTCTCTCTCTCTCTCTCTCTCTCTCTCTGTGTGTCTCTGCTCTGCCCTATGTATCATAGTCACCGTCTGTGCGTTCAAAGAATCCGAGTGTGTCCACCTTTCTCTGTCGGCGGCGCTCCTGCCCCTGACTCGTGCTTTTGGTTGCCCTGCCCAGCCCAGCACAGAGCCATGCGCGCGTGTCTTTGGGGGGGTTGGCCGACTTAATCGGAGGGAAAGGAGAAGGGAGAACTGTGCGGGCAGGAAGGATGCGCCCGTTGCTGCAGCTTCTGATTCAATTAGCATGAATTTCACAGCAGAGGCAGCAGCGGCAGTAGCGGCAGCAGCATCGTCAGACTCGCTCGGCAAGCCAGCAGCAGCACCCCGTGTAGGAACCCCATCGAGAGGACCAGCGGCCGCTTCTCATCAGCATCCCGCCCCGGAAAGCAGCGTTTGAAGGGACCCGAGAGAGCGGGATCGCATTCTCACAAGAGTGAAGAGCGATCACAAGTAGGACGGAGCACGGTGACAAGTCTCAAGGATTGGAGGATTGTTGAACTGGACATCAACCACTCTGATGCTGGTTCAGAGCTTTGGTTATGGTTTAATCCTGTTAGAGGTGTCTTCTCGGTGCTGTTCTCCATTTCATGACCTACATTGATTTGTTTTGTCAGAAAAGAGGAGAGGGAATTCCGCACCGCCGCACTTGGAAATAGCCGACCGTTTTGTCCTCACTCTCGCCTTCCCGTTTTTCTCCCCCGGTCCTGTATTCTATTTATTTATCCATCACTTGTTTTGCTGCTCTCGGCTGCAGGCAGCACGGGTTCGGAGCTGCTTCAGGGATTTGAAGCCCCGAAACAGGATTTGGCTGCTCTTTCATCTCGGCACCCTTGCTTCTGCCCCTCTTTCTTCGCCTCTCCCTTTTTCAGTCTGCTTTTACGCCTATGTATTTTTCTATACTGCCACTCTCCGTTTAAGTTGTCTCCAAAAAAAGCTCCAACGGGATGTCGGGAGTCTTTTTCTTGACAAGGGAGGATTGGCTTCTGGGAGGAGAAACCCTCTGAAGATCTCCCCAAGGCGAAGGAAACCCTGTCGAACAATTAACTTAAAGAGCTGTACACAAGATATTTTTCAAGGAGCTAAGATGGAGTCTTGTGTTTTCTAAATTGGTGCTGCTAAGCTGTGATTATTTGTTCTAGGGTGCCAAGTTGCTTGTTAGACAAAAGAGGTTAATTTTTATACAAAAGCTTTAATTGTATTAGTAGTGGGAGTTGTTTTTCTTCTTAAGGATCCAGTCAGAGGCTTTTGGATATCAACATTAGACTGTTGGAACATTTTTGGGGTCTTTCTTTTCAGGAAGGATTTTGTAATTTTTTTTTTTCAATACTTTTTGGGATTTTCAAACGAGGATCTCTTTTTTCTTTCTTGGCTTATCTTTATTTTTTATTTTTAAATCTGCGTTTTCTTTTCCTCCCTGGGCTGGAAAGCAGGGGATCATGGGCCCTGGATTCATTTGAGATGTTCACTTCCTGTTTGTGTCGTCTGAGGGGGAGGGGCCTTCTGTTCCCCGCCCCCATGGAGCAGGAGGTGGAAGTGGAGGTGGACAGTGGGTTGCTACTGGTGCCCAGGCCAGCGGTGGCGTCACCAGTTGTGTGGGCCAGTCCAGCCTTCCTGTTCAGGCTGGTGCTGTCTCTGGCACTGCTGGTGTTCCCTTGCCCAGCCGTGGCAGCCCGAGTTTCCTCTTCCCTCAGTACCACCCACCACGTCCACCACTTCCACAACAAGCACGGTACTGTGCCCATTGCCATCAACCGGATGCCCTTTCTTACACGTGGGGGCCATGGTAAGATCATATCTTTCTCTTTTCAGACCGCTTCTTGAACTGATTGGCTAATGATTGATCAGTTTTGCTGAGGTAAAGCGAAAACACATCTGCAAGTTTGAGTTTGAGGAATGACACGGACTTAAGGGGTCAATGGGAGTTAATTTTCTTCAAGAGCTTGATTTGCGTTGGCAATGAGCTCCAAGTTGAGTACATAAGCCCAGGCAATTGGTTCATCCATCTATTGATCACTGTCCTCTCTCAAAAGACTGAGAGGAGCCAGGCCTGGGCCACCAAACTCACTGCCTCAGCTCCCCTGAATTGGCGGATGATGTTCCCAGAAGCTGTTCCCTTCTGGGGTTATTTTTTTTTCAGCGCCACATCACTAGCCAGCTGGGTCCTGCTACTTGCCTTTCTAGCTCAGCAGCCATCTTGGATCTACCGATGTATTGAACTGTGGCCAATTTAAATTAATTTGATCCCCACCCGTAGTAATTGTTGATGTATGTTGGCTGCCACTAAAAGAGAATGGCTTTGCCTGGTTGTTGAGATGGTAAATCTGACAAGTTGTGTGTCGCGGTACATGTTCTCAGGAAAAATCCATGGATAATTGCCTGTGCACTACTTAATTTGCCCTACTTTCTACAGTATATGTATTTGGCTCAATGCTGTGTGGTGCATCAGTTGCTGCGCTGTTCTTAGCCTAAGCTGTCAGGGACAAGGCAGAGTCTCACTCTGATGATTCCTTTGATGTTCCCCAACCCAAGCTTTTTCAACAGCATTTTTTCCTCTCCCTTTTTTCCTCTCTATTTTTTCCCCTTGCTCCTTTTCAACACCCTGCACGTACATTACTTTGATTGGGGACGTAAAGATAATTTAATCAATTCCATTTATCGATTCCTCTGCATGTTCATGCTAATGTTGTACCATTTGCATCCACTTAGTGCTTCTAGAACAAGCACTACTTCTCTCCATCCGCCCGGCTGTCTGTCCGTGTGTCTCTTTCTACCTCCGTGTCCTCTCTTTACCTGTAATCTGTATCAATCAGTCTGTTGTCAGATGGGCAGATGAGCCTCACGTAGCCCTTTGCAGTCGATTGGCTGTGGTAAGCCTCTATAGACATCGCCAGCGCACAACCTCGTCCCGGGCACTCAGTGCTGCATTGGATTTATGGCTACCCATATTCTCCTCCCAGCCCACAGATGCATGCGCACAAGTCGAACTGTGACTGAGCACACAAATGACGGTTAACCTGTGTCATAGAGAAGATGTAAAGGAATGTTCAGTGTCCTATAGATAAGAAATCGAAGAGGTTACCTTTTTGTGTTCACTGGGGGTGTAAAGTTTTATCAAACCCTTGAATTGATTTGTCTTTTGAGTCTGAGGTGACATTTTAGGGGTGGATTTATGTTTGATTTGGTGCTTCATTTTCAGACAATTGAACCAAGATTCTCATATTCTTATCATTTTGGACTTGATCAATAAATCAATAAATTGTGGAATAATCCAGATCAAGGAATTCATCTGAGGATGAATGTGAAATGTGTTTAATTGTATTCTGAAACTTTAGTGTACCACTGCATGAAAAAGGAAAACAGGCTTGTATGAATATATTTTCGTAGTGATTTTCTTTTTTTCACTAAGAGATGAGTTGGCTGTCAGTTTGGGTTTTAATGCAGCTGAAAGAATGTCCTGCATTTTTAAACCTGTCCATACTGTTGACATTAGGGAAGCAGGGTGGCTCTTTGGTGTGCTTTGGCAGTCTGAATTATTTCTGAAAAACCTTCAATAACTCAGATCAGTTCAGATTACTTGTCGATCCCATCTCTGTTTCTGGTAATTAAAACTCAACATGAATCATTCACACAAAGGCAGTTTTTATCTTCTAAAATGGCAGCTCAAACTAGTGTCCTCCCCGCATTGATATTTTTTAATTTTTTATTTTCCTGCCTTCCTTTCCTCCTCGCTTGGATATTTGGATTGCACCTCTCACATCTTAGTTGCTAAGCTATTTAAATTGACATAATTAACATAAAAATGTTCCCTGGCTCTCTCAGCGGATTTATGGCTGTCAGAAGATATTGGCCTGCGAAGAGAAATGGTATGCTGGCCCTGTGAAAAGAAAAAGGCTACATTTCCATAACAAACTTAGAGCTGGAGCTCAGGCCGGGACGTCACCCCACGCTCCACAGACCTGCCCGCCAGTCTTCTGTGTGTGTGCTCACATGCTGCAAGTTTGACAAACATGCATAAAGAAGTACATGCTGAGTTGGGGGAAAAAAAAGAAGCTTAGCAAAAGCAAGATGGAGAAGTTATATGGTTAGTTGGCTGTATTCCCCCCTCCCCTATGGCAGTACGCTCTCGCAGTTACTAATGTACGCCTACACAGTAAACACTGCTGTTTCTCATTCGGTTTGTGTTTTATTTTAGTCACACACTTCCAGCATTTTCATTATCTACTATAAGACAGCACACGCGCGCACATTGGAAGGCTACTCTTGTGTGGGGAGTCGGTTTCTTTCGGCATCATAAATAGTTCCATTGCAGCCTGGCATATCAAGTCCTTGTCTGAAATACCAGCTCTCCAATGTATTGTCAACCGAGTGGCACAGCTTATTACCAGCACTAATACCCCACTCAGTGATAAGAGCCTACTTGCTTCAGAGCCCTTTTGGTAGACAGTTTCTCAACTGGATGTCATTTTAACAAACCTGTTATAGAGCCTTTGACACCACAGACCAACATATGCACACAGTGCCACCGCTTTGGTCAAGCCTCCCGACAGTATGCTAAGCAAGCGGTACTGTCTTTTTCTGTGCTTTCACTGTGGCCCGCCACCCACCCCCGGGTTGGAAGTCAGGTAAGAAAAGGCTTTTACATACAAAGACACAGAAATGCTAAATACTAGGCTGCTAATATGTTTGCATCAAAACTGGACATAACGGCAGAAATTTTAATTTCCAATGGCTAAAATGCTTAATTTTGTTGTATTTTCTTACCAAAGGTTTTTAAATTTGCGAAAGCCGAGTACCGCCTATTCGTGTTGCTATTGAACCAGAGCAGCATCTGGCAGTATGTCTGAGGCAAACTGTTGTATAGCTTCAAGCTACTGTAAGCTATGTTTCCTATAAGCAAAATGCTCTAAGTAACGTTGAGCTCCCTCTGGTAAAGAGATATGCAATGTATATGGGCTTTTATTAAAGGTAATAACAGAAAGTATAATGTATATGGTCCGAAAGAAGCAATAAAGTTTGCCATCTTGGTTGGGACCTCTTCGCCGTGTGTATTATACAAATGTATGTATTGAATATGTCCAGTAAGCACACTCGTTGAATGTTTTTATTTGCCGTGCTCGGAAAAATTGACCTTGCTCTGGAAAGAAATACTATTGTCACAGAGTAATATTTGCATTCTGTGAAAAAATAAACAACAATTTACATATATATGTATATTTAAAATGACATGCAAATAATTGCAAAAAATATATATATATCCCCCGGTGTGGAAAAGGGCCTTATATATGTAAGGCTCCGGGCTCATGCTGCAATCATCCCACAGTGTCATTATTATGCAACATCTGTCTGGATGTCTGCAGGGCCGCACTTGCTGCCACACACCCACCCACATATGAATACACACATGCAGCACAGCAGATGTGATTGCTGCATCAAAACATGTATGTTTTTGTATTTCTTATGTTAAGCCACATATGATAATTAAATAGGGCATGTTTTTTGGTGAAACCACTTTGGATGAGTTTTGCTCTATGCACACATCCCCCTCCATGTCTTTAAAATGGAACGGTAGCCAACTGAGGCCACAACCTGGGACCCACCATTTGTCACTGATTAAAGATCTCCATTGGTACCATCAACCACAATGATGGATCAAGTCCGAGACAGCGACCAATTGCAGCCTTCTATATGTAAAGCAGTTCATTACTGTCTATTCAGATGCAGCAAAGTCTCGCCCATATTCCTCTGATTACAGTTAATTGGAGAGTCTTGACCAACTGCGGCATTTTACTGGGCTGTCTGCCCGGTGATAAGTGACCCCCTGCACACAAACATTGTCTTCGATCCACGGGCAACGAGAAGGTTTCATGTTGCAAGGTATGACTCTCTTCTCTGAGTCTGTACGGCATTATGCTGTATAGGTGTCTTGCATTTAAAGTTCCGTTCCTTATAGGTTATTTACAGTACACACATGGATATACTAGCAATGCAATTCAGAGGGAGGTGATGTGAAAACTGCCTCCCAAATTCAAACCAAAAAGCTTTGCCTAAGGCTTGACCGTGGTTTCATTGCTCATCTATCAACACATGTGTACTTGCAAAAATTCACTTATGCACACTTTTTACGACCCTGGATTGGGGACAAAGAAGAAAAATGTTTGTCTTGCGAGGTAATCCTTACCTGAACACCCCACTGCATAGGGCTAAAGGGATTAAAAAGCTAATTTTAATTCAGGCTCTCTTTGATGTTTTAGATGGAGAGCTTCCAAGAGATTTTTCTGCTGGGTGGATCACTTTGTCCTTGGCAGTGGATGGAATTCATCCACCGGGGGCTACCAGAAGTGGGCATGCTGTGTATACATACGTGTGCACATTTGCATGTGCCTTTTGCAAGTTTGCCTGAACATTCTAGAAATGCTCTCAAGGTTGATACATCTCCCACACTGGCTAAGGGCTACATTTCAAGAATGATCAAGAGCATCAGTCACGCCTTGCCCTGTCCATCATAATTGGTCACCTAAGAAACCGAGGACAGACTCAACCCCCGCGGTGTCTGTGGAAACAGGCATGACATGGAAGGTTGACCTTGATCACCTCAGAATATCAAATGATTTCAGATTCTGACCAGACCGTAATTACAGCTGCTCACACATCACCTTGGCCTTCCCTTAGCTTTCCTTGTATTTATTAATTTTATGTTCAAACCTGATTTTGAAACGAATCTCAGTTTCCATTGTCGTTGTTTTTCATATTCAAAATATGAATCGCATATGACCAGGAAACTGAAATCTGTAAAAGAAAATTGACGGCTACTGTAAGCAAATGTATTAATTGCATAAAAGTGCAATATGTTATTGCAATGAAATACATATACATATACTAGTATGTTGCCCTCTACAGGGCAGGTCTCTGGCAGGTGTGTCTACAATGTCCACTGCTGTACTGTGTGATTAAATAAATACAACCCACAATTGGCGAGGTCTTGAGCATGTAACCATAACTGGCAACCCAAACTATAATGCAGTTTGCTTCTGCTGAATGCCGTGGACAGACGCAGAAGAGCACGCGCACTCACGGATAGATGCACATGCAATCGCATGATCCTCATGGCAGACATAAAGATGGCAACAATGTTTGTTTAAATTCTATTATACTGTGAACATATCTTGCAGCCACATCGGTCTTTACATGTCTTGGACTGTGTTGATGTTAATTGTGGTGTATGTACTGACCCCTCCTCTTTTGCTGGTATTTGGTTATCATGGCAACCCACCTCACATTATCCTTGAAGTAATTGGAGAGATATTGCATATCCACACACTTTTGACCTTCCTTTGTAAATTAAATTCCCCATTGTCATCTCTGGCATGGATTCCCTTACCTTTTTAACTCAAGCATATTATTAGCATAGAGATTAATTCCAGTGTCAGTGTTGCTTCTGAACTGCTCTATGTTTGCTCCAATATCATCTTTGCGCTTTTAGTTTCCTTTCCAGTCACAACACCTTTATTTTTTTATTCCTACCTGCTTGTTATGCATTGTATCTTTCATTGGAGCCATGATTTCTGCATGCCCTGGTCCACTTCCTGCGAGAGAACAGTCGATCTTTGTAGTCCTCTGTGCGATGTTGTTTGCTTTGCTTGACTGCACATGCATACTGATGAGGTCAGCTGCAGCCTTCACCCATCCATCCGCCCTTTCCTAAACAAGCAGGGCCTCTGGCCCTCTGATTCCTGAGGTCCGACCACCATCTTTCCTGAGAACCGCCCAGCGTGTGGCCCCTCTCCTCAAGTTTTGTCCTTTTCTTTCCCCAATGGCCTAAATCACTGGTTACTGTGCTAATGGCAAGCTGCTATGTTTGATAATCACCACTTTATCTCTTGGCTGCAGGGGGAGGTCAGGTGCAGTGTCTGTGTGTATGTGTGTTTCTGTGTAGGGATGTTGTGGGGAAGAGCTGTTGAGCGCTTTCCTTTGAGAGTCAAGTCACAACCCTTCTCTTTCAGAGAAGCCATTAGTATTCATTATTCTCCCTCCACACCAACTCAAAGGCGCACAACCACATGCACGGACACGCACATCGTGATAAGAAACCGAAAGGACGCCTCAGGTGTTCTGGCCAGTTAAGATAAGCTTGGTGGTTTGACATTTTCTGTCCTGCCCCATAAACCCACCCTCCCAACCCCTTTTTACACCTGAGCATGTGTGCTACTGTGAATTGGGATCCGAAAAAGGTGCCAAGACCAACAATGGAGCAAGTTTGTGATCGGCTTCAGTTAGTTCAGGGGATTTTTGATTGTTGGGCCCATGACAAAGTATTTGTCTCCTTCTTGGTCCTTGGCTTCAGGTCAGTGCATTTGTTTGTTTATGAAGCAGCTCTCAGACGCGGTTTGAATCCACATTCCTGTTGTCTGACACCACAAACACGTTGGCAGTGCCCTCAAACTATATTAGTATGTGATGCTGGCATATGAGTGTCTCTTTGGGCGCAGTCTTGCTTTGCTGCATGAGTATTTGTACTCCGCTGACACCTCTAGGCCAAGTACTGAAGTGGGCTTGTCATCCTATTGTTTTGGCTTTAGTTTGTTTGCTACACAATGGCAGCCTCAGTTTGTGGCTGACATTAACTGTCAACACACCAACAGGCAGCCAAGCTCATGCTCATGGTTGATCTTTCACAGAGCAGATGCAGCTTTCACCAGATTGGTGTTTTAATGGTGTTTCAACAAAGTCACACAATAACACACATTAACTGATTTATGCAGCAGTAGAAGAGAAGATAGATAATGGCAGTGAACATTTTCAAAATATTGCGTCCACTTAAACTGATATTGATATAGATGTCTAAAATATATTGCAGCACATTGCTTCACTCCCGGGCTGCTACTCCTGTCTGTTTCTTCAAAACAGGGGCAGCCCGACCGCCATCTACTGTGAGTAATACTATTGATAAGTACCTCCTAGAACCCCACTTCAAAAGATCCTAACTATCACTCTAAGGGTGTCTTTACGTCCACGTCCTTTTCTTAGTGTGTAAAGGAGCGCAGTAAAGCACTCTTGTGAGGACAAAATAAAGCTCAGGATCCGTTGACATGTACCAGAACACCAATCACGTCTTCCCTGCTTCCCTGATTTTCTCTGTCTTGCTCTCACGTGTTTTGGCACCGACACAAAATAAGGTGTCATACACGACCCCGGGGAACAGATAATGCATTCCGCCTAACATGGCCATTCATAGTTCCTCTATTAAACGGAAGGACTGAGGGAGGAGGGGAGGAAAGATTGCACATTTCCCTCACCGAGGTGCTGAGGATACTCCTCCGCCTCAGGTTTGATTAATGTCCCACCAAAGCAGGAGAAGCCACGCACCAATACATATGGGACATTGCATGGCCATGAATGGAAATGGCCTACGAGCTGGTATCATTTGCAAGAATAGTGCTGTTGACATAGAACATTTTCCTCATGAGTTATATTTTTTAATTCGTCCTTACAAGCTAAATATCAGCCTTCATCAATAGCATCAGGTGCAATTGAATCACAGTTTCTCTTGGGTTTTCACAATAAACTGTTTCTTCCTTGAGATTTTCCTGTCCTAGAATTAGTCAAAAGTTGTAATTTCACTCCGGGGAGGTGACATGCTTACTCTGCAGTGTTGGTGGGGACGTTCTCTCATTCCTGCTGCACATAAAAGCACCACAGGCACATCAGTGGGAGTGCATCACGGCGTGGGCAACGTCTTGGCTTTGTAGATGGCAGAGACGAGGGGATCTTCAGAGGATGCAGTGATGTAAGCACGTTTTAATTATTTAGTCGTCAGATATTAAAGCACTGCGACTAGGGTGCCCGCGCCAAGGATTTGCGTCTCCACTGGGAGTGCTCGCCATTAATAAACAAAGTGGCTTGTATTATGCATGGCTGATGCTTTGAAAAACTGCCACCTCTGCCACTATAACCAACCCAAAGGACTTTTAGGATTCTGAGAAAAATGCTTTCATCAGCGTTGCAACTATGTGAATGCAACCCCACATCCCTCAGCTAGCATTCCTTACAAACAGCATCAGTATCCAACAGGCCCTTTCCAAATAAACTGTCCAGGAACAGATAGGCTTAAAATATTAACAACAAAAAAAGATGCTCTAAGTAGACTGCAGACATCTTCCACGTGTGTCTGCATCAACCACGTCTGTGTTGTGTGATTGAATGAATACAACCTGCAACTGCCTAAACCACCGTCTAGACACCAGATAAAACAAACCAAGCTGTCTGCCAGCAACATACTAAGCAGTGTACATGCTGGTAGTTCTGTTAGCTGTTAGTCAAACACAATGTCCAAGACAATAAAATTGAGCCGCAGAGTCGTGGCCGAGAGGTACTCAGCGGTGCGTGTACTGTTCGTTTCTTTAGCTGTTATTCAAACACTGGGAAGTAGTGAATAGAAGGGATCACGAGCAGCCCTTACAGTAAATGTTTTTTTTTTCTTTTTGGGAAAGTGTGAGTCAACACAACCACAAGAGGTCCTTGAACAGAATGCGTGAATAGTGGTGGACATAGGTGCTCACTCAGTCACTCACGGAAACACGCGGGACCGAACGCATGATGCTCCTGGCGGAGATGAATATTATATCATGCTGGAAATTGGAGAAATCTGTGCACTATTTCTCGTACATAACCTCTTGTGAGCCCAGGCAGTGCTGAGGGACATGAAGCTTGTGAACTGAGCCTGTTTACTAGACAGAGATCAGCATATAAGGCAGCAAATGTGTGGCAATGTACACAAATGCCTTTGGAGTGCACTTTGTGTCAATGTTTACAAACCATTATACTGTTAATGTTGTGTAATCCACAATGATGTGCTCACTTGCATTTCAATGCACCATGATGTACATACACTATCATTAAAAAGTTAGAAATTGCCTCCCACAACAGCTTAATTGGGTACAATCAGATGTCTGAGAGGACAACTATATACTGAATGGTCTGAATGGTCTTTCTTTCTTTTTGGTTGGAGAAATTCCTCTTTTTGTTTTGTACATGGGGAACAAAACCCTGTACTATGATTCAACCAGACTGACAGTTGAAAGGGCAGAAAGAGACAAATATCCCTCTGAGTCACAGTTGAATAAGAATAGACAAATTCATCAAGCGTTGGTAAAAGAAACTGGAAGCTAAGCATCACAATGTGTGCAGTTTTAAATAGAAACAGATTGCTGTTTCAGTGTCAAGTGCACAATAATGACGCCTATAAGAAGCTGGAATTAACACAGAGTATATTAGCTATTCCTAAAACCTCCACATAGGTCTGTCTAGGGTTAGAACAATTTGAATGTTATGGGCCTAATTGCACTTTTCTGTTTTAATATTGATTGAGGATCACTGGGGCCTTTCTGATCTGGAAAATAAATTAAAATGATGTCTGAATCATACTGTTTTTAAGTCTTTTAAGTTTTTAAGACTTTTTTGAATGGTATTGTACATGATTGTTATGGATTTTTTTTGTTTCATATGGACTTTGTAAGGTGGAAGGCACATTAAAGTACCTCCAATACACCTGGCATACCAAAATGGAGTAGATGACTTAGTAGTATTACCAAGTATTCGAGTCCAGCAAGTATTAAGGCTGAATGCTTTCCCTTAGTTGTTGATGCATGTTTAAGAAGTCTAAGTATCCCATGTTTTTTTTCTTTACAAAACTCTGTTTCAGTAAATATCTTAAGAAAGGTTTCATCCGCTGGATTGAATTCAGTGCCGTTACCTTCGTGATCAGTGCCACATTAACAATATTCGGTGTCATTTCTCCCAACCTAGGGTGAACACTTTTTGGGCCATTAAACATTTATCTTAAGAGCTAGCTTTGCTCAGCTGCTCTCCCGCTTGGCTCCATTCTGCATTTCATTGTATATTAAAAAACCTTTCGATGAAATATTTCAATCCTTGACTGAGAGCACTCACAGCAAGCAGGATGTCAACAGGGGTTTTCCTTGTCAGCTTTTGTTTATTCCATCTGGTTCTTGTAGGAAGCAACCCACAGGAGGGGCAGTATATTGGCTACGCTTGTTTTATACCCATGATTTATTTTTACTGCAGTCCTTTGGGACCACTGATTTCTTGGCTTAATTATTCCTTGTAGCTGCACTGTGATGTTATTGAGTTTCAAGTACACCGAGGCAAAATGTGATATATTGCTTCAGCAGAGATGTGCATTTTCACTGTTTGAAATAATATGTCAGGGCGGGAAATTGAAGGTTTACTAAGGGAGCGTGACAGGCAGCAACCTCCTGCTGCGTCTCCGCATACACCGCATCACATAAATACACATGTACACGCATGCACACGCATGCACACGCCCACACATGTTCCACCGGCGGAAAAGTAACTTTGCAGAGTTCCAGTGAACTTCAAAGATCTCTACATCTTCATCCGACACATCTGTGTCAGAGCTCTGATGGCTGACAGACAGCGGCATCCATCACAATCATCACCAACCCCCACCCCACCCCACACCCCCGCCTCTACCACTAATGTGCCGACAAGTCATCCCTGCATGCAGCCTGCCTGTCGAAAGGAGGACTGAGGGGAACATGGGGTGTCTGGCGGAAATGAGGAAGAATGGTGGAAAGGGTGGAGATTAAGAGAGTAGGGAAAAGAAGGAGAGCTTACACAGTAGGGGAGGCAAAGGAGGGTTGGAGAGTGAGAGAGTGAGAGAGAGAGAAAACTACATAGAGTGATAGTCTAGGTACGGTGTGTTTGAATCCCTAACTCATCTTCTGCACACAGAGCTTTGACACACTTAAATCTCCTCCCGGGGCCTTTGGAGGGCTGTAGAGATGAACCAAGGCACTACTGGATCAGAACCACAGATACGCGAACCCCTGCTACTTCCCACTCTGCTCCACTTTACTGCCATCTTATCCCAGCCTATCAGTCATTTCACTGCGGAAATGGGTTATTCGGAAGCACGCCCAGGTGACGATCCCATTTGGGGCATACCGAAAGGGGCCTCAGCTTCACGGTTCTGTGCCGCAAGGTTGTAAATCTCGCTCTCCTGCCCGCTGCGTGATTGAAATGCACATCAACAAGTTTTTACTTTTCATCAACTTATTACACATGTTATAGAAAAAAGGCCCCGATAATGCAAAAACATTGAAGGTCGAGCCCTTTGGTTGATACCTTGAAATTCTTCCATCTGGTGTTGCATATTACTAGCTATAGGTGGGGCTTTTCATATTTAGACTGCTATAGAAGATCCCAGTGGTGTTATCTTTTGTCTGGACCTTCTGCTGCCCTTTCCATGTTAGGATGGAGGAACAGCGTAGGTCAACATCTACTCAGAGCAACTCAAGTGAAAGGTATAACTCGAAGTGGCTGCAAACTAGATTGATTGCAATAGAGAACAGCGCAGGCAGAGCATTCCCAATGGTAGCAGGGCATTGAAGGCCTATCCAGCATCACCCTGTATTTACAGAGACAGTGGGGTCTATAATCTGTCTGCGACAATAACTGTAATGTGGGGGCCGTTACTTGCCAAGGGGAGAACCAAGAGGCTTATCACATGGCCTGTATGTAAGGCTAATTACTTAGTTGCCCATCCTCTACAAGCTTCACCATATCCTCCTCTTCTTTTTCGGCATGCCAACTAATGTTTCCTCATTGGGCAGATTATTGACAGGGCATGTGGGCGAGCTGAGAGGCGCACTCTGGCAGAATATCTGGAACTGGATCGTTTCCCTAAGTGTAGAATATCTTCCTGAAATATATTACGGGGAGAAACATGACATTTCATCTGCTTATTTGTTAATGCTGAAGGACTAAACGGCCCCTTAGCCACATAAATTGAAACTGGCAATGAACACCGCTCCTAAATAGTGAGAATTCACTCTTAATTTGACTCTCCAGAGTAATTCTGACTCCTTGAAATATTTTCAAATTAAACTTGTGTGTCTTGTGTACTGAAACCTTGAAGCTCTGTTCAGCAGAGCTATCTTAGTGCATATTGATCAGTCAGGGTAATGGCCGTCCAGTCAGAGTTGCCCTTTTCAGCTTGGATAGAAGGCTAAATTTACCCACAAACTGGGTTAGATTACAACTAACTGTCAAGATGAAACTAAATCCCACAGAGACAAAGCATTATGTGCTGTAAGTGGGCCTTGCATCAGTTAAGGTTGTATTTTTAGTCTGTAATGATCCCATTACAGGCCTGCTTGCTCTACAGTTACCAAAACAAACACCTTGTTTAAGTCAAACGCATTGCAACAAGATCCATTTGTAACAAGGACGCAGCAAAAGTCAAATTAAACCGATAGACGTTTGGATGCAAAGTAACCAGTAGACAGTTCTAGCTCAAGGTAGATGGATGGTTTGCCATGGAGATAATTAAGGCTACATCCTGGCACTGGCAAACAAACGACCTCCACCTGGACTCCGTGTCTCAGATGCCTCCGAACGTGCTTGACCTTCCGCCGCCCACTTGTCTCCGTGTCTGCGTCTGTCTGCTTTTGAATCATTTCCTGCACAGGAGCCTTGATCTGTTTTTCCAATGATTTAGGAGTTGTTTTCCGTTTCTTTCCCCTTTCATCATCACTCTTCGTCTTGATTAGCATCCCTTGCTGCTCTGCGGTATTTTAATTTCCATTTTCTTTCCTTTCCATTATTGAGGCCTATATATGACCTATAAATAAAGAGTATGTTTGCAATGAGTATGTTTGCAATGAGTGGCCGAAGTGATGTATGGCCATGTATGGCTTTATGCAGAGTTAGTTGAAGTTCCCAGCACTGCACTTGACTTGAATCATTTTCCTGCTGAGAGAGTCTGTGAGTCCCTAACTGTCAGTCATCCGTCTGGCTTTGTTAGTGCCCTCCCACTAGTCATAGCCCCCATCTCCCTTCTGGACATTCTCTGTGTTCGCTCATACAGTGCTGAGAAACGGAAAGCTCTCCAAAGTATTGATTGTATTTCACTCCCAAGTAGAGGCTATTGTCCGTAAGCCGTACTTTGGAGATCAAAAGGTCAGAGCTATTGAAGAGTAATAAACAAGATGGATGCCGGGCGCCAGTAGAGGCCTTTTAAGTGGTAGATAATGGATGCACTCTTGTACTGTCGTCAACAAGAACATTTAAAACTCTTTGCTTGTTTCTTTGCCCACCAAAAGCAAAGATTGTCAAGTCTGTATGTTCAGAAATCAGATCTTACTCACATTTAGAAACAAAGGTTACTTTATATTTTTTGTTTTTGGAAACAGTTTTCCAAACAAGAACAAAATATGACCAATAAATAAAAACAAACTATTCACTAATTGAAAACGGCAGTGTTTTTCTGAAGCGTAAGGTGTGAGGTCCTTAGCGATTTTTTCATTGGTTGGTTTCACACAAAACGGACACACGATTCCACAAATTAAGTTGCACGGCGGGGCTTGAAAAAAAACCTGGCACATTGCACCTCTAAGCTGTTGGCTTGCTGTGTGAATCACGGACGATCTCGTTAGAAGAAGGACACGGAAGTAGAACGTCTACAGACTCCGTCAACATCCAAACCATATTTCTGTGCCGTTTTACCGCGGAGATATGAATATAATGGTAAACACCGTAGGACGCGTCCATCAAATCCAGAGGGTTAAAGTAATGAACTTTGTAAATTTATCAATAATTATAGTCCAATTAAAAAGGCTCACAGTGAGTACATTACTGGAAATGGGCCATCCCCCATAAAGACTACGGTTTTATTTTTGGTAAATTAAATATATTTGTATCCAATAACTTTTACTCAGAAACATTTTTAATGCAGGACTCATATGACTCATTCCATGCTGTTGCTCTATACAAACCACTTACCACAAAGCCACTTGATAATCATGCCCATTACCACAAATAGAAACAGAAATGCAATTTAATGTGAGCGATTTCCTTTTAAAACATTAAATGGTGAGATAAACTGTGTTTATCTCATTTAAAAATGACCTTATTGTTAACTGAAGTCCTTGTCTCGCTAATCCTCCACCAATAAAACGAATTACATGGTGTACATTTTACGTGCAAAACGTTTGTTTTATGGTATCAAAGCTCAGGGGCAATTACAAAACCACCGAGGCATGCTGGGTAATAATAATATGAGAGCACTGATATGCTGTTTGCATGTTGTGCAGTAAACACAGAGGTTGACGTTGGTTAGCTCATGTCATAATCAATGTGCCAGCCATGTGAGTCAATTTGTGTGGATGGCAAAGGTAATATGTGTTATGGCTACACTGTTGCTGTGTGTGTTGCACAAAAGGCCAGATAGATGGAAGGACCGGAACAGAGTGAGGGGGAGAGAATTAATGAATGCAGGCACAGTGGGCGAGCAGGTGAGAGATGGAGAGCGCTATTTTCCCCCTCGCTCTCTTTTCTCTGAGTGCCGGGAGGTGACCTCTAGCTCAGCGATATGAAGAGAATGTCACGCAGCATTACCCCTCCCTTTGCCCCAGACACAGACAAGGTTTTTTTTTTTTTTGTGCCTTGCTGTTGAGAGAGAACAATTCTTTTCCTCCTTGATTAATGTCTGATTTGTGGGCAGGCAGTGCACGAGAGGCAGTAAAGAAAGGATTATTTTACGCATTTGTTCTCTCTGATCTGCCACATGTATTAATCAGACTGTTGAGCGGCTCAGTGGAGAACCGGTGTGATTCGGGGCTTCCTCCCTCAGGATGTCACTTGTGATCTTTTCTCATTGGTTAGCTGACCTCTCACCTGACAGTACTCCTATTTCACATTTCAGGCCTTTTATAGGAAAATGTAATCCCAGTGGAATATTTTTATGCTGTTCATAAGAAGTAGGACTAAGGTCAAGAGCCAGCTGCCACATCATGAATACTTAATATGTGCCTTTGTCCAATGAATCACCAAGAAACACATTTGAAGCTATTTTTGCTTCCCTATCTGTTGTGTTACTTGACCCTGTTCTATACTGCTGCTTCGGCAATATGACGAGATTAATGTTCAACAAGATGTTGGGTGGCCACATTATTGATCCTCACATGTGCATAACAGGGAGATATTTAATTTTGCAACACCTGTTATGAATGTTTTTCCCCTACTTTCTCGATGCTCCACTTCATCATTGTAGCATATTGAAAAAAGTAACACGCTAGCATATGTCTAATTGTGTTATTGCCGCTATGTGTGTGTGTGTATATATATGTAATGCATGGTACTGTTAGGTTATAACAAGCAAACAGGTTTTTGACCAAAGTAAAAAATGTGTTTTTGAAAGGCTAAATGCCGACAACTATGGATTTACGTGAAACATTTATTTTTGATTACATCACCCCTTTTAATAATATTAGACTTTTGAACTAAGTACTGAGATAGTTACCTATTTTGCAATCCTTTGGTGTGAAACCAGGGAAAACAAAGAAACTTCAACAAAGTGATTTGTATCAGTGTGACAAACAAGTAAAGATGCAACAAGATGGAAAACCCACCATCCAAAAGAAAACGTTAGCCTGCCACCGACTTGATCAACAAAGAGCAGCCCGACCAAAACTCCCATCACGGTGAGCAATCAAGCCACAAATATCTACAACAAAATATGAATGTGACTGCAAGACTGTACGAGGGCACTTACTACCAGTTGATTGATCTGTTTAATGATCTCAGCATGCCCTTGTGTAAAAAAGTGCTTACTTACAATACCTGGTGGTCACTTATGGGATTTGCAATACACTCTAGACAATTGCTATTTATATCCATGAGTGTCTCTCTCTTAAGCCTTTCTTTTGGACGATATGTTTGTATATAGTTTTTCTTAAAGGTATATCATCAGTGGGGTAGTTGCAGTATCACCTAACCCTGCTATTGCCATGTTGAGACAAGAAGCTCTCACGGCAACTGTGACCGGGGAGCTGTACGCAGAATCTGTCAAGATTGCACCGAAAGCATGTGGCAGATCTCCACCAGTGCACTGGTGACATGTCAGTATGGTTGATTTCCCGGCAAAGATAGGATTGTTTTCCAAATTGGTGGAGCATCCATGAGTATCCCTCTGTATGGCTATTTGATTACTGAATTAAGTAAAGAGAACCAGCCCCAAGCTAAACCACTACATCCTCTCTGTAATTACTTGTCAGACCTGACCATCAGATAACACGGGCTTTCCATTTTTATACAAGTCCATCCTTTCTGTACCGTAAACTCCATTCAGTCAGTCTAAATCACACATTCAAGCTTTTTAGCTAGCGACAAGGCCGGGCTGGTGTTAAATGCTAGCATTGTCATGTCAGATTTGACGGGAGGTCCCTTTAGAGGGAAGCTGTCAGCAGCTTGTCAAGCCTGACGTGTGAAAGGTGAGGGGACATTAGGTTCCGGTTATGGACAGTGGGTGGGGAGGCCGACTTGAGCTGGCCGAACAGGAACCTGGAGTTTGTTATTTTACCAACTTGTTTGTCTGCACCTGGGGGATGCTCCAATGTCTGCAAGTAAACAGCAGCACCAAGCAATAAAATGATGTGTGTCACAGAAAAACTGCGTTGAAGTGTTTGCATTGGGGAAGAAGCTGGGAGGTGAGGAAAAGCAAGCAAGCAGTTCGTGAGTTGGTGTGCATCCGTGCGCATGTTAGCACAATTTGCAGAGGGGAATATATTCTGCCCAGCTTATTAGAGACTCCTGCAACACATATTACATTGTTTGCATTTAGAAGAGCTCTGTTCAGTGTCATCACAATACCTTTTTGATGAGTGGAAAACCCACTTGTGTGGGTGGCAGAAGGGATCCAGGAATTTGGGAAGGTGACTTTCGCTTCAAACAATGCTGAGCTTTGATTGGCAGGAGAATATCCACTCCACTCTCCACTCTGTCTGCGTCTCGTTGCTATTTGATTATGAATTAAGCTCTACACGCTTGAGGTGAACAGATATCTTGTTACAGGTGTGGCAAGAGATAACTGATAATCTTTTCCTCATATTTACTCAAGACTCAAGGACGTCTCACACAATGGGGACGCAGAAGACAAGGGATTACTGTACGAGAGAATCTTTTTTTTCACCATCTCATGAACAAAAGCTAATACAGAAAACTCTTGTGTCTTAGCGCTGCATTTGTAAACCACATTTTCACCATTGGACAGGTCAGTCTGTTTTACTGTAGATTTCTTAGAGCCATAGGCTAAAACTCATTTTAAGTAATGTTTCCTGGGGCTTTAGTACCCGGTCTCTGTCCCACTGCTTTCTTTTCGTAATTTGTTTTTATCCCATTGGAAAGCTAACATTTTGATTAACAGCTCACAGCTGTAACTGCAGTATTATAGGCATGAAGGAAGGGTTTGACAATATTGAAGATAAACAAGTTAGTTGAGGAGTAACTTTGACAGCACTGCATTTGTGTTTTCCCTTGTTTTGTTTTCCAGGCTTTGTCTTTTTTTTGTCATTATCCAAAGTTGGATCATATTGTTTTTCTGGCGGTCCCTCGCAAGTTTCCACATTCCATGGAAATAAAACAATGACATGTTGTAGTATTTCTTTGACACTTGTTTGTAAAGCCTATTGTTCAGACTGAAGAAATATCTGCTTTTACTGAATTGTGCATTGTATTGTGGTGGGAAGACAGATCAGCAAAAAATCTGTTTTTGTATCTGTTTTTGGTGCAGCTCAAATCTCCAAAGTTTGGGATCTTTTTGCACATTTGTTTGTATATATACCAGAGATGCACTAATGGTTTACCTTACCTATTTTCTAGGATCTCACATGCTATTAGTATTGTCAAATAACTTGACGAAGACATCACTTTTCCATAAAGTTGATTAAGCTAAATGCAGACACTGATGGACACTGGCCCATATCAGGAAGTGGTTGGTGACATTCCATAGTGGAAATGTGCTGTCATGGCCTGTTCCTATTACATGACAGACGGAGCTTTTCATCCCACCACCGAGCAACAGATGGCTGCCAATGTGACTGAACATGAAGCCAGGGATGGCTTGGCTTGAACACCTCTGTCAGAGTCTTCCAAAAAATAGCCAGTTTAAAGAACCCCACCCACCCCATACACACACGTAAGGGGGTTTCTTCTGAAACAAGAATAGTATTATCCATGGTGTGATACTGTATCTCACTTTGCAGAGCTCCAAGGTTGTTTCAGACAAACACCCCCAAAACACTTTATTTCACTTGCAACACTATGTAAATGAAAGCATAAGAATCTTGGAAAGCATAATCAACACTGCAACTCCATCCCTGCTGGTGATCTGCATCTTACGGGTTATCTCATAGGCCCCAATTAAAAATGTCCCCTGATTCAGGAACATTATCGTCCTGCATATGTGATACTGCTTCCTCTTACTGCCCTCATCTCAGAGATCTTTTCCGTCTTTGACAAGAAGATGACAAAGAATGTTCTGTTCTGCACTCCGTCGAAAAAGATTTAAGGAGTAACAGACGGAATGGAATAAGGGAATATGAAGTTTTGAGACACACGTGGGTTTAACAGCCCTGTAAGGCCGACATTGATGAAAGTAAATAGCACTGTATGAATTGTAGAAAAAAGTCATCCAGGGACATCCATATTGTTTAAATCTCAAGGGCAAATCAAATTTACTGTGAAACACACCTTTTTGTGCAACTCAAGACAAGAAAACATGCCCAATGACCCAGTGGCTACAGTTTAGGTTTCTGAGGTTTTGTTTGTCGCATTTCAATTGTTCTGGTGTAGTGGCTAGCACTATCGCCTCACAGCAAGAGCGGTCCTTCTGTGTGGAGTTTGCATGTTCTCCCCGTGGCAGCATGGGTTCTCTCCGGGCTCTCCGGCTTCCTCCCACAGTCCAAAGACATGCTGCAGGTTAATTGATCTCTAAATTGCCCATAGGTGTGAATGTGAGAGTGAATGGTTGTATGTCCCTACATGTGCCCTCGATGGACTGGCGGCCTGTCCAGGGTGTCCCCTGCCTTCGCCCTATGTCAGCTGGGATAGGCTCCAGCGCCCCCGCGACTCTAATGAGGATAAGCGGTATTGAAAATGGATGGATGGATGGATGGATGTTCATGTCTCTTCATATCACCATAAAATGTATCCGGCCAATAGGAAGAACAATCAGTTTTCTAACATCCATCAGTGTCTCATTTGGGATTAATAGATGGGTACAGTTTTATATAAAGAACTTGAAACATCAGGGTTTATTTTGTGCAGTTAATTCAACCTTGAAAAAGGCAGCACCAGATCCACAACTTCTGTTCTTACCTTTCAAAATAAAAGCCACTACTCTGCATGGCTCTTTTTCAGAGGGAGCTTCACATAGAGCATTTCTCTAAAAGGAAACCCGATGGAATAGCTTACAGCAGCTTATGCTATACAACAATTTACCTCAGCCTGACTGCCAGACGCTGCTCTGGGTCAAAAGGATCTCATGAGTTGGTTCTCTGCCTGCTCAAATCTATTCAATCCTTTTATTGAACAGGTGTTGCAACTGTCAAACTTCTGTGACCCTTAACAGCCAAAGTGAGTATTAAACCAGGAGTAGCCCCCGCTTCCCCGTAAAGGGTTCTGCTCCACTATACCACGATATCTTGATGCTTTCAGGATGACTGCTGTCTGTATTGATCCCTTCTCCCCTCCTGACTCACTCTCTCTGCTCCATTCCCCATCGGTGATGTGGAGCTGGGAGGCTTTTCCTGGGTTGTGGTTGGAGCAGCTGTCACTGGCGCAGCGGACACTCTTAATTGGCTCCCCTGGGGCAGTCCCCTTTGTGGGGCAAAGCAGGCCGGTAACTGTGGAGGCCTGCTGGAGAGAACCAGCACCCATGCAGATCCAGTTTAAAACCCACTGAACAAGCCTCTGGGCTGCATTGCTGTGCTTTATAATCTAGTTGACATTTGAGGGAGGTAAAACAATTTAAACAATGTTCAATGATGGGTAATGTCTTTGAAAAATGGATTATCTAATGGGGTTCTGAGCAGCTTTTTGTGGTTGTATTGAAAAGCATAGTTGGTTTGTGATAAGGAAAGATGACATTATTGCTCCGGAATGGTCAGACTCTGTTTTATAGTGTGCAGGGCTGCCATTGGCAACCATATTGAAAACATTGGCAACCAATTATTGGCCTGTGGTTGGCATCAGTGGCAACTGACTGGTTGCTCAAATCTGCCCCAATGCACTAGACTGAACAGCGCAACATCCAAACTGGCAAGACGTATTCTCAACAAACAACAAAAGACCAATTCCTCCACTGATTAACTATATTCGGATATACCAAGTCAATCCAATTGGTATTTTCTAGCGTTGCAAAAATCACTGCATCTCAACATTCCTCTCTGGTGTTCAGTCAATCTTTGCATTTTCCCCGTGCCTCGATTCCCTCATATTTTACCTTAAAGTACCTACATCTATGATGGCCCTTTCTTCTTTTTTCAGACGTGCCGGCTTTGTACGACTCAGTGCCAGAGCAGAGGGATCAGTGGGTGATTCAGACATCTGCTTTCCCCTCTCTCTTTTTTTGTATGTCTCGGCTCTGCCATCCGGCCTGCACCCCTTCATGCCACATGGCCCTGATCTGCTTAGATTCCCGCTCTCTACATCTTCTCCTCTCTTCTCATTTCCTCCCTCCTCATTTTTTCTCTCTCTGTCTTGTTTCCGTCCTACCGGCATCTCTCACTGTGCCATCCTCCTTTCATCCATTCTCTTTCTGTTTCTCCCACTGTCTGCTTCTGCAACGAGGAGGTTTCATCTTTATTTTCTGGTCCCCTCATTACAGCTAATGCAATTCCATCACTTTTGTTTTTCTTCCCGATGCCTCTCACCCCCTTTAGTCCAGCCCAGACTGATTAGGTGGCATTGTTATAGGACTCCGAAGAAAAAAAAGAGCATGATTGCGTGCCTCCTGCTATTAATTGAGACGCGAGTTGACAGAGGGATAGATAGATGGAGGAAGAACAACTCAAATCTGGGAGGCTTGCAGGGGATAACTTGAGTATCAGAGAGCATTGGCAATCTTACTAATGGCTGTGTCTCAGCATAACTCAAGAGATTGGCTTTTTGGCCGGCACATTGTTTGTGATTTTTGGGGGGGGCGGAAGGGTGAGTTCTCCAAAGTTTATTCAGCAAGCATGGCTGTCAGCATTTAGTCACTGAAAACAACTTTTCACTTAACTGCGACAAAAAGTATTGGTGTAAAGCAATAAACCTGCTAATATCAGACAGAACTGAAAGACCTAAACAGCATCAGGACATGAGGTTTGTATTAGCTAATGATTCACATCCAGTCACTGGTGTATTAAATGGTATCCAATTAGAAAATGAACAAAAGAAGCAACTTTACAGCGTACTATTTTCATAACCTATTGTTCCCTGGCATTTTCAACTGATTTGTTAATTAAAGATAGGTGGGGGGGGGGTGATTGACCTTTTAGCTCAATTGTTTTTTCCGAACTGCTGCCAGATCGGGGTGTGTTTCCCTTCTTTTTTTTCCCGGTGAGCAACCGAGCGATGAGAGGGGCCTTCACCCGCGGGTATCCTGCAGTCTGAATTATACAGTCACTGGGCCTGAGTGTTTGTATATGCACTGTGCAAACACACACACACACATATTCATAGCACAGCAACAGAATTATTCATCCATGTCTGTTCTTGTTAGCAAACAGTGCACACACACAGCAGGTGCACACCTGCTCTGACGCACCTGCATTTAAAGGCACAACAACGCATTGTGGCAGCAACACAAACACAGAGCAGTTAGAGAATACAGTACACTGCTTTTAATGTGCACTATAATTGAAACTATTACAATTTTTACAACCAATCGTGTCATATCGTCTCTGCTCCATGTAAACTACATGCAGTTCAGTTCAGAGTTCTCGTCGCGTTGCTGTTGTTCTCAGCCGAGTCATCCACGGCTCCACATGCAGTTCTGCTGAGGAGCCGTGGATGTAGTGTTCCTCACGGGCTCTGGGTTGTAGAAGCGGGTTTATTCTTGGCGGAATTGAAATGGCACATCTAGAATGAAAGGATTTTGATGAAATGTTTAGATTATATTTGGTTTTGTTTCATTCAGCATTAGTCTCACACGATTCAGTCAAGGACCGTTGAAAAATGTAAAATCTGACCATATTTCCTGTTTTCTGTCTGTGATAAAGTGCATCTATTTCATACCATTCAATATGATCACACCATGCCTTTTATCATTCTGTCTCTGAGGTCAGTGAGGTTACACGACCTGAGAACATTTCACTCATTTTACTGCACAGATCAATTTATTTTCTCCAGCGCTAACAGATGTCGGAGCAAGCAGTGTGGAGCGCACCATATGCTTCACTTCACTTTCAATATTTCTGATAACTAATTCATTCATTGTGCTAAACATCAGTGGCCGCTGTGTTATGCCCCGATGAGGTTCTGAAGTAAAACTTTTAGGGGGAAATTTGCATGTATTTGATATGCTAAACAGTTCAACATATTTTATATATATATATGTATTGACCTTTATACTCAACTTGGTGCTCTCTCCTGCTTCCCAAGCAGTAAAATTGAAACAAATTCTGAGTATGTTTTTGGGAAATTCTGAACTGCATGCTATGAATCTTTTCATCTCGTAGATGATCCAGCTCAGCTCTGTTCAAACTGGTATCTGATCTTCTTAAACCGCTGGGTTCTTAACCGCTTATGTGCAGGGTGGTTCATCGAGCTGGATAATGAGCTGTAGCACTGTGACATTGTATCATCCTCTACTGTTTGATTATTATAGCGAGGATGAACATATAATATATATGGATTCCTGGAGAATTTCAGAAAACCAAAAAGAAAATGGGAGGAAATGATTAAAGACAAAGGAGACAGCTGGAGAGTGATGGGGGGGTCACGGGCCAAGGCCAGTTCAGCCAGTTAGGCAGCTTGCAAGGTTCTCCAGCTGATCCAAATTAAGAGCGATGGAGGCTCCAGACTGACGGGCACACTGGCCAGTCAGATTGATGAAAGGTGCCACTGGGAGACAGATGAGGGCGCGATGGGAAGGGACACAGATGGAATGTTGGAGGAAAAAGGTCAAAGTTTGGGCCACAGCATGAAAGGGAATGTGTGCGCTCTGTGCGTCGTGATCAGAGGACTGAAAGCTACTTTGAAGTGGTGCCTCGTGGACGGAGGGCTTTTCAACTGCGAAGCCGACACGGTGCCTGCTGGAGAACTGGAAAACCTCCCTGCTGAACTTTGAGAAAACACACAGACATGTTTCTGTTTTTCCATGTCTTATTCATAACTGATGCCCTGCAGCTGTAACCAAGAGTCAGAGCTGGTGAGGAGGAGGAATTTTTACCAATGTTACCAATATAATTTACGGTATGATTCACATTGTTTAAAGGTCGCCGATCATTTTATGCCCGCCTTTATTCGTGGCAGTAAAAATAAAATAGCAGGAAACATGGGGATAGAACGGTCCCCAACCAGAATTGACAACCTTCGGTTACTGGCTTATAAGCCAGTTTACTCATAAGATACACCTTATTAAAAGCATCCATATAATTTATATTAGTTGTAAAAATGCAATAGAAATGCAATAAATAAAATAGTGGCAGGGAGATGAAGCAAAGGAAATGTGTGTCTATATATGTAATAAATCAAACAAGTAACACCCCACAACAAGAATAGGAATACATGGATTGTAAATCCATTGATTCTGTTCATGTATTTCTTTCTACAGATATGGGCACAGCTATAGGTTCCCGATCAATAAAAAGATGTAAGCCGTAGAGAGATGGACTGGACCCCTTCACTAGAGACCACCCCCTGTTTCAGAGGAGAGCGTACAATTGTCGGAGTTTAGAGCCCAGCTATGGCAGCGAGGATGAAGGAGGGCGCCAAAGAGTGTAATTTGCCAGAAGTCGCAGTGTAACTGCGATGGAAAATACACGGAGAAAATCTGTATGAATGGGAGTCGACAGTGGAAGTGAGTAAGCGCAGGCAGTAACCTTGAGGTTAGAGAAGCTCGCTTGTGAGAGAGAGGGGAAGAATACCAAGGGAGTGGCAGCCAAGGTACATAACCAACTGATGTGCCTGTGCAGTGACCAGTATTAGTCGACTGTGATCTCTCTGGGCAGCTCCCAGGAGATCTGTGTGAATGTCAGAATATGGCTGTGAAAGAGCATGCATGCTCAGGTGATGGTCCCCGCATCAACTGGGGGTAGCTCGGCCACATGGTGATTAAAATGAATGGCACTCCATCTACGTTTTGATTTAATGACATCGTAACTACTATTGGTTCAATTGAAAGAAGAAAGAAAAGTCTGATTTAAATCGTGCATGTGCATTCATGTTCCAGGTGAGTTTATGACTAATTAGTCTTACAACAAACACTTTGGGGGGGAAAACGTATCCATAAACTTTTTTTTTTTTGCACTTCCGGATTTTCGTGAGATTGCAATGCTGGATGTCCTGAAGCCTTCACTGCAAGGGGGAAACAAAATGACCATCATAACGTGTGTGTGTGTGTGTGTGTGTGTGTGTGTGTGTGTGTGTGTGTGTGTGTGTGTGTGTGTGTGTGTGTGTGTGTGTGTGTGTGTGTGTGTGTGTGTGTGTGTGTGTGTGTGTGTGTGTGTGTGTGTGTGTGTGTGTGTGTGTGTGTGATGGGCCGTGTGGCAGAGGTAGAAATAAATTGAGAGAAAAATGCTCCCAACGACTTCCTCCCATGTCACATCAATGAATGCCGGGGCTATAATGACATCATCCGGCTCTCATCGCAACACATGTTCTCTCACCTAAAGCACAAGAGCTGTTGCACGCTCGCCCAGGAGAGCGAGATGGATCATCTCAGTCAAGATCATAGACGTTTCTATTCATGCCACCTCTCTCTCTGTAGAACCTAATGGATTTTCCCTGCAGCACATCTTTATTGTCTAATGCACAATAATGCCTCGGATGTTTTATGAGTTTGACCTAGCACACAGACAGAGAAGAAAGTAACGCCAAGGCTGATCGATGGTGAGGTAGTTGATGGATACAACCATATGGAACAGAAAGGTTTATTGGGGAGACGGGGACAACACAGAGCTGTGCTGCACAAAGCTACATTAGTGCTACATTCATGTTGTTCTGGGGAGAAACATCTGGGCTTAATGCATAGTGCAAGGATTCGTTTTTCTTATATGCGGTGAATTATGAATATGGCTATGTGGCTTATATACCTCGAAAGATTTGCACAGAAATGGACCTGAGGCTTGTTGTACAAATCAGCTGTGGTTATTCATAGACATTGCATATCACCGCCTGCACCTTTCTGTGCAAAAGAAGTGAAAGAAAACCCATCTATGATCCTAAAATATGGCAAATGCTTACCACGTCAGACGGTAGTCGGATTTGAGATATGCATCGCACTCCAAAAATAACGCATGTCCTTGTGTTTTCGAAAGCGGCTTTGATTCCCTGTTGTTCAGAGGAAGATGTTCGCTCAGCGGTGCAAGGTATGAAGGGACGGGTCAGCGCTGCTGTGGGAGTGGCTCAGTACCTGTCTGCTGAATGACAATCGGTAACAGTTTGATGTTACAGAGGCGGCAGAGACCTGCAGCCGGGGAGCATGCACAGCACTGAACGCGCCCTTATCTAATCAAGCATATTAGTAGTTGTCCAGTGGAAATTGGACAGCCCTCCATCCAAAGTGTTACATCCACACTGCTCATTACAAGAATCCCTCTTATGTTTCCGATTCGATTTCACTGCTTTATTTTCTCTAAGCCTCTCGCCTCATTCCCCTTTTTGCTTTTCACAAAAAAAAAAAAAAAAAGTCACTAAATCCTTGGTGTCTTGCTGTTGCAAATGTCATTTTGAAAGATATTATCTCAATTTTCTTTAAACTGTGGTATTCACTTGAAGATGATACCCCCTGAGGAAACGGTGTCAAAACCAAAGGTGAGACGCTTGCCTTGGTTATTCTGTTCTTGTCTAACAGTATGAGAAAAGCCTATCTGCATCCATTTTGAAATGTTAAAGGTTTAAGCATGGTGGGAATACTCTGTAGCTTAGCGCACGCATGAAGAAAAAGTGGGCGTAGTCTCCGTGACGTCTCCCTTTGCTTTGGCATCTCAGGTTGTGAAGCATCAAGCTTGGCGTTTTGGCCTTTGCTATCTTGGTTTCGTATCAACTAGGAGTGACAAAAAGACCAAAATGTAACAAATAACTTTCATGAACTGAAAACACTGTGAAAGGGTTAAAGTTCTAAGAAGAAAACAGGAACAATTCCCTGGTAGCGACCCAACCAGGTAGCCACGACCTAAAGCAAACCCTGCTCATGGTCTATTTCACCCTAAATGGGACCATTAATGTACTAAATGAACAGCATGCTGAATTGAAGAAGACATGAAACTAGCGATTCAGAACCGCCTCCGGATGGCGGACTTTAGAAGATTAGTATACCCAGTTCAGTTGTACACTCAGCCACCCAGCTCCAGGGACTCGGACCCTCTCCTTCTTGCTGCAGCCTTCAAAGTCACTGGTCTTTAGCCAGCCAATCCTCTTAGCACCAGGAGCAGACCTCTCCAGACGACGTTCCCAGCATGAGACCTGTGTATGAGGTGGGAGTGTCTTTTACAAGCAAAGATGTTTCCTTTTCATATATAGCACATAAATGGGTTTCAAAGGGACTGTGATTCCTCTGCCAGACAGTCATTACCACATTATTATAATAAATAGTATAGTGTGTTGCATTCATGATAGGTCCTACCGTCCGTCCTCCCACAGGCTGCACTTTGCCTGAACCACCTTATCTATACAAACAGCCATATAGTGCTTGCCGCTTATGTTCTTGCAGTTGGCAGGCCGAATGGGCAGTACGTCTCTTTCAACAGGCCCCGTAATCTCAGCCGTGTTTTTGTAACGCTGTTAACTCCTGATAATGACCAACCGTCAACAGGCTTTTTATTTATGCCCCTGACGGTCAACACTCAACGATCACTCTCTTGACATTTGACTGTCAACATGTTATTTCGGTGAAAGAGTGGCTCGCCAACAACCTCCGATATGAGGATCTGTTTACGGGTGGGTCTTTTGTCTGATGCCCGACAGTGACAGTGTTTATGATTTAATAACAACAATTATCACTTTGGGGGCGGGGGGGTGGGTGGAGAATAGACCGTTTATCGGTCCCTGGATAGCTTGAACAGAGCTCGCTGTGTTTGCGTCACTGCTATCTCTGTGCCACACGCAGACATATTCGGGTGGAGGGGGGGGATGTTTGTGTGAGATGGAAAGATGTGCTATTGTTGTTCTACTTCAATGTCATCCTTGTTGTTTATTTGGCTCATTCCTGCTGAATGTATTGCTTTTAAGGCTTCGTGAGAGACAAAGGGAAAATGGAAAAGTTGAAAAAACCCAAAGAAGCAAACTGAATCCATCCGAGGCAGTGCCACGGGAATGTAAGAGGGAGTGGGTAAAGAAAGAGGTCGATGACGGAGAGAAAGTCAACGTTGCTATAATATTCTTGTGTATAATGTTTAAATAAAAGAACCATGGCCTCAGTCCGGCTGGATAGATTCAGAAAGAGACTCTGGGGAAAGAGTTAGTTCCTATGGACACTCAGGACACTTTCCTTTCAATAGGCTCCATCATGCCATCACTCATAGTTCTGTCAGAAACTGTTGAGCAAATCAAACGCAGGCTGGAGGAGTGTGTGTGTGTGTGCGCGTGTGTGTGTGTGTGTGTTTGAGAGTTAGTGTGTTTAAAGATTAAGGTGGTGGAGCATGAAAAGAAGGGAGCACTTTAGCCTAATTCGCCATGATGTCTGGTTCGTCAAACGCGTTTCACACGTCTCTGCAGCTCACATTAGACCTTAATATTTCATAAGTGTAATGTTTATTTCATCACATGTCTGTCTCTGGCTTGCGCTTCATATTGACGCAGTCTGGCCCCTCTGAACCACTGCATGGGCTATATTTCTTGCCATGTACTTTATGTATCAATTACGGTATTCACTACCCGTCCTTATTTACCCCCATAACGTCTCAAATGTCTCAAATATAACGGACAGATTATCTCGATTTAATGTCGCACCCTGTTGGATTTGAATTTAAAATCGCACCTGTGGGATTAGTTTACTTTACCAAACCTGAGTGGGACTTTAGCACAAAGTTGAGACCCCTTTGTTTCAGATTTGGATCAAATTGTCTGATGTGGACGCTCTAATCCTGGGACAGGATGTCTCTTTGTCTTCCAACATGACCTTCATGACTCCACTAGCATCAGGACATCTTTTTCAGTGCCTTGCAAATGACATATGGCTGTTCCAGAAAATGACTCGTATAAGAGTTTTCTGATCTGCCACCCACTATGTATGATAATAAAGAAGGGGAAGAAGGTGTCGCTTGTTAAAAGAGACCTACGTTCACTGGTAGTGGGTGGTGAAATACAAACTGTATTCTCAGGTGTCAAGGTCAGAAGGAAAGTCATAAAAACATAATCAAATGTGGTTTCAGTGTATGACCAAACAAGCAATTTTGCGTTTTTCTGTGGAGTAAAGAAGTGTTTTCTCTTTTCCCTCTGATCTAAAGCAGCCACTTGTATTCCTGCTGCATTCTGGAAACTGTACCATGTGAAGAATCCAATTATCTTCTGTTCAGAAAGCCAGTAATTCTTTGTCGACACTGAAATCCCTACCACCATAGGAACATGGAAACGTTTAGAGTTCTGTTTTTCACTTTGACTCTTTGGATGCAACACTAGTGTATGAGTGACATGCAATCCCTTATGGAAGGATGACTACGTATAGTACTCTGTTGTTGCTCATGCCCGATGATGTTTTCTGACACATCCAATTTAGGTGATCTATCCCTCCAGTAAAGTAGAGAGCTATTTGTTTTTTAGCAGCGTGGCTTCTCCTATATGGACTCATTTTGATGCAATGTTCAGGATCCCATCAATAACAGTGCTATGTATTTCCCACAAATTCAATTCTCGTTTTACAGGATGTTATGGCACATCCCGTAACATTAATGTTCTACACATTGCACAGGGCATAAATTGTAGAAGGGTCTGCTAGAACATCTGGAGGTGTCAGCAATAACAGCCCAGTAATGCAGTAAAATGAAAGTTGACGTCATTAAGGGTTATGGTTATGATGAGCATTATTGTATCTCGGCAAAAACAACATCAAAAAAAAGATGTCATTTTGGTTAATCTGCTTTCATGCACCACCCAGCAAGCACAACACCGTTTGAGGGGTCGGACAGAAAGGTTGAGTGGACCGGTCACATCCCACGTACCATCATTTATAAAGGAAAGAAGTTCTTTATTCATAATTGATCATTGAAAATAGACGTGACGTACTTCTCCTGGTGTATGCGTTCTGTCTGTCGTCAATTTCTGCATTTTAACGGACGTAATGTCACTTGAATCATTTAATATTTTTTTCAGAACAGTATTTTAACTTGAATAAGATATTCTAATACTCTTCCCATCTCTTGTTATAATAAACTGAAATGAAGTTCTTAATACTCTGGATTAGTAATGGTGTTTGTGCACTGTAATGTTGGCGTGCATAGAGGAGCTTATTTGAATCCACAATAAAAATATCCTGCCAGTATTCACCGTTCAACTACAGAGTTGTTTTGCAAACCATTTTTAAAGCAACGTCCTGTCGGTGCTGTGAGGAAACGCTCCCTGAGGCTCTGAGGCCCTGAGGCCGAGGCCCTGGCCCTGAGGCCCTGTCCATGTCCGTGTCCATGTGCAGCAGGCCAGTTCTTTGGCACAGCGGTCCCCTTTTTGTGCCACGGACTGGTTTCGTATAAGACAATATTTTCACAGACCGACCTTCACAGTGCGGGCGATAAATATGACGGAATAAAATGATACTACTGGCATAAAAACAAATGTAAAGTGAATAAAAATACAACTCGAATTAGTGTGAGCCCTGAGCTTGTTTCTCTGCAACGAGCCGGTCCCATCTCGAGGTAATGGGAGACAATGACAGCCAAAGTGTGTTCCTTATGTCCAGTCTACTCCATAACTTAGTTCTTGCCGCTGACACTGCGGTGCGTCTGACGGATGTATCCGGTCATTTTTTCGAAATAAAACATCTTTCCGACTTTGATAATCAATCATAATGTTTTTCATTCATTCTTTCTGTGGTTGGGAACCGATGCTTGGGCACACACTGGCACGTCCTGAGCACTGCTACCGCAGCAGTGTGCGTGGCAGCAATACATAGACAAAGCGTCAGGCGTCCCACTGGAGGAATACTCAGTAACCTTTTGTCTTACCCATCCAAACATAGGTTTCACTACTCATTACCAATTCATAATACAGATGACTGACACTTGGCTAATGAATATAAAAAAAGAAAGATGGACCATGACACGTTCAAGGACTGCTGTAAACGAAAGATATTGCTCTTGCTTCACAAGACATTTGCAAAAGGATGGACAAGACATGAGTATTTTAAAATGGAATGCATGTCAAATGGAATATGTATGGAAACACATATGTATATATTTTTTCTTGCACTATATTCATCTCTAACATTTTTTTAATGTTGGCTATCTCGTTTTAGAATTTGTTTTAATCCCTAATGTCGCTAAAAGACACATACACACATCCATCCATTTAGACCCAACATTCTAGGAGTGATCTCAGACAGCTGAGGTGCAGACTGCATGTGGTGTTGCTCAGAGGCCATTCATTTCCGAGCTGTGCTTAACGCACTTGGAAATTTGTGGGGAAGAGGACATTTTATATGTAGGAATTTTCCGAGGACAAAAAAGAAGCAAGCAAGGGAGAGAGATGGGGAGATAAATTAAGAAGCAAGTAGAACAAATGGATAGGGAGGGAGGAAAGGAAAGAAAGACGCAAGTTGAGGCATCACAAAGGTCTAGTGGGACGACGAGTATATAGGACAAATGTAGAATTAATAATTGTCATGTGCTGTTTTTTAGATGCACGGCTCAGACGTGCATCCAGAAGGGCTGTGAAATGGTTTCCACATTGTGTTTACCATACATTTCAGTAAATATATTTTGACTTGTCCCACCATAAGTAGGTGGGGATATACGAGAACTACCTTTTTAACTGAACCATTGGAACAGTCACAGTTTGAATGTCTGATTTTGAAGGTTAACAAATAGAAAAAGTCACCTACATTATCAATACACTGCTGCAATATACCAACACCAACTATATAATATAATACAAGGCTCATTAAGTACTAAATGTTTCCGTTGGTGGGGCGACCGACAGGAGAAATACATCCATAGGTCTAACTATAGGCCGTTGTTGTTCAGCACTTGTAGCCAACAGTACATGCAGGATGTGATGGTTGGTCTTTTCAGGTACTCTTCTCACGCCTCCTTAAAAAGTGACAGCGATTGAAAACAAGTTTAAAATTGTTCAACTCTGAGACCCGAAAAAAAGAAAATCGCCAAACGTGCAGCGCCCGGTGCTCGGCACCTCCTCGAGCTGCTGGTGTTTGCAGCGTAGCGTAAAGAGGTGGCGCTCCCATATTAAAAGTAATCCCCAAATAACATCCGTTAACATAACGCTTGTGGCGATGGCTTTGCCATCCCCTGCAGTCGGCTTGTCAATAACGCGCTCACTGCAGCAGCACTAATCCCAAGTTATGTGAAGGTGAGCTACGGTTTCTCCTCGATAGGCCCCCCCCCCCCCCCGGTGTTTTGTTCAGGTTAGTCTCTGGCACTACGAGTATTAGCCTCGCGTCTGGCCTTGATTTAAGTTCCTCTTTCGAAGAAGGCTCTTTGCTAAATATTTATGCCAGGGTGTCTGGTGATATGAATAAATATGGAGACGTTCTCTCTTCCAGTCTCTGTCTCCCTCCGCTCTGTTCTATTATCCGTTATGTGTTTTGGGAGTTGAGATTCAAGACTCCGGGAGTTCTGTGTGAATGCAGTCAACCACACAAGTTCACATTTCTGGACTTGGTAGCAGCTGCATATAGTTCGTAGAAGTAGTCAGTGTTTTGTACTAAAAGACTCCTTTATTGAGTCTAAGAGGAGTCTCTGCAAACCACAAGAGCATTTCAAACAACCCAGTCTACACAAACAACATGGGCATTGTGTGTCTTTTTACAAACCAAGGGATATGTCTGACCCTTCTCTCAGTAACCCAGACGTAGGCTGCAGTGCCGGTGCCAACCCCCTCTGGTTTGGTTGTCGGCCCTCCACGATTGCCTTTCTCGCCCCTGGCACTGGATTTCCGAGCAAGCTCAGGCCTCACAGAAGCAAATATTCCCAAATATGATCCAAATACATTTTGACAATGATCTAATGCACCTCTGAGAAACCACTCTTTGTTTTTGCAGGGTAGCTCCATCATTTTTTCATCCATTTATTCTTTTGTTGACTGTTGTTTTTTTATTCCATGCTGACATCGTTTGTCGATATGCGCAATCACAATGCAATTTAATAACTAGAATGTTATAAATATTGATTTTGTATCTGGACATGCATCATGTTTGTATTTACAGGATAAACACTTTTGTTTTGTGTATCGTTAAGGTTTGTGTACAACAAGTGTGTTCCGTCCATGCTAATTTAATGGATCACAAAAATATATATTTTCTCTTTGGTGTCTATGAACTCGTATATTGGTTTGACTTCACTATCTGAGATTACAACTGAGATGGATGAAATTCAATTTATTTGCACTATAAGTTGGTTTTCCTTTTGGCAAACCAACTTGTTTCTCGGTCTCAGATTTATTTTCTTTATCTTTTATTTTCTTTATATTTATTCTATGTACCTGTTCAGTTTAGTAGTGCAGAGAGAATGCAACCTATGCTGAAGGAACCATTGCAAATCCTATTGAAAGAGCTACTACCAGGACAATTTATTGTGTTGATGAGGACCAAATCCTTTTTAGAAAACCTCTCATTTTACTGTCCCGCTCGGAGGGGGCTGGCGGAGCAGCGAGGCATCATAGAGAGGCATCAGTATTAAATTAAGACAGTTTCATGAGCAGATAAAAGCCCCTTATAGTAACTTTGATGAGGACCAGAAGAAAAGGGCAAATAGAAGACCCTAGAGAGGAAGTGGCTTCAGGTCATTGTGTCATTGTGTCATTGTTCAGTGTCCTGGGTTCCCCACCTTTTCTTTCATATCCTATCCTATACATTCATCTATGGAGTCCGACTGTGACCGCAACACGGATTTGGCAAGCCAACTCAGGGTGGGTTTACAGTAACCCAGCTGGTCAAATGGATGGTGTTTTGGAGGGTACATGTTATGTTGAGAAGTGGTGGCTCGCGTACGTGAGCCCTTCACAGGTCTCTTCTCTGCTGTGTCCTCTCGATGCTTTACAAAAGTTTGTGTCAAACCTTTAGGTGTGGCTTGGATCGATGTTGCTGTCATTCAGAAATATAATTAGGCCTGTCTGTGTGACTACCTTCTTTGTACGTCTGTACAGGTATTCCATTTAATTTGCTTCATCTGGCTTGTTTGGTTTTTATATTCCTCTGAAGTTGGTTTGGATTCCAGTTTAATAAATAGCATAGATACTGTAGCTTTACTAGATTTTGCTCCGGGCATAATTTAACTTCAATTTATGGTAATGAACTCAGCAACTTTTCCTCTGTATGGAAATAACCAAAACATATTTGTCTGAAAAGCTTCCTCTTTTTTTTTTTAAATGGTCTCTTCAGAAAAACACATTTAAATTATCAATCACACCAACTGCAGCCTAATCTCTGTGTGAGCGTAAATTCCTTAAAAAATTAAATAAACAAACAAACAGCCAAGCAAACAGATTAATAAGTAAACACATAAACATATGAAAAGATAAATATTTTCACTGTGTAGCCGCACGTTTCTTCAACCAAATCCCCATCTTGTCAATTAACCCTGGAGGAAGTTGCTCGGTGGTATGGAGTGAGCAAAGGTGAAACGTCACACACACACACACACACACACACACACACTTTCCCCTTCTTTATAGTCCTGCACCATCTTCTCCACCCTTTCCTTCATCCTCCGGATCTGCTTGCGCTGAACTCCACACCGATATCGCTTGGTTTAAATGGAGGTCAGTGGAAAGAGCAGGGGAATAAAGAGTCAGAATACTGAACAGTGGGGCGCACACATACTTCCTGCTTACCTAGATCAATCACAGGCGGCCACAGCAGGTGCGATCATGGAAACTGATGGGGTGGTGCAGTGGCGCCACAAGTCCTTTCATCTGTCCAATTAGTTCCTGGCACAAGCGTCTCTTCTCTATAAGCCGACCTATTATAGCCAGGGGCACTTTGAGATATTTCCAGTTTGTGAAAGATCTCATTGTCATGGGCCTTTCATTCAACACTGACAACAGCATACATAAGCTTACTGTTTATTAATTGTCAGTACAATTTCAGTTTTATTGAACGAAACCCAGTATATACTTGTTACAGAGTAATGGGAAGAAGTAGAAGGGGAACAAAAGGCTTATTTACCTGCATGCTCTGGCCTCGCTGAGTGACATTGGGTACAGACCTCTAATTTATTTTGTGAGCTATAGAATTTGTGTTAAATGTAATGTAAAACGTTCTTCTTCTTCTAACCTTGGTCCAATTCAATGAATGGCCTCCGGTTAATGCCCAGTATTTCACCGTCTGGAAGATTCTGTTCTCACAAGGGGCTGCGTCTCAGTACGAGGTGTAAACTAACTCATGAAATAGCCACTGAGTGGGATTCTTTTTCCCAGAGGACCATCTAACCAAACACCTCGCTGGTATAGTTGTCTGCCGCAGTGATTCCCCAACCTTCAGCTTGATGACTCCCGAAAATAGTTTAAACATTTTAAATGATCAAGAACAGAGTTGTGCTAAGCGGCCTCGGGAATTCACCAGGCATTGCAGTGAAGTCACTAATAATGCACCCACTGTTTCTGCTGTATGACTTGTGAGGACAGTTCAAAAAGCTTAATCTACATGCAACTAAGTAGTTAAACTCTAATCCTAATATGCTGCTCTGCTAACTCTATCCTTATAACTCAAATAGTTTCCAACAACAATATCTGTCAACTCTTAGAGCTGCCCGTATAAGTTGTATGTACAAGCCTTTTATCGGGACCCATATTTGGCAAACACAGAGGCCGCTGTTCATTTCCTGTGTGAATCTAAAAGTCAACATGTTATTTTAAGTTACGTTATGTGCGTACGTAACCACGTCACGTGGTGACTAATGTAATTAATTGAACCAAACACGTGATCTTTTCCTAAATCTTATGACCAAGGAGATTCTCACAATGTTTAACCACAACAAGAGCTAGAACGGTCGTACGTTGGCACATTTTCTGTCAATTTGGTATGAGGGGAGATATTTCGTAAACTGTAGTTGAGTGACTGAGTGCCGGTGAATATGAAACGAACAGGGAGCATGTCATGAGCATGTCAATCCTTAAATAATCATACACATCAACATATCTGGCTCAGTCTAGAACTCAAATATTGATTTGCAAATCACCTCCTTAAAACATGTCTACAAAACAGCAGATAAGTTGTGATCACTCAGTATGATGTGAGGGAGCACCATTAGACCGACTAATAGCCTGCCTGACCTGATTTCATCATATGATTAACACATCTTGGAGATGTATTCATACACACATTTGTTCCAGGGCTTTTACTAAATACCTTCTTCGGTGAATGCGGTGGTGGTGATGGCAGAATGTTTCTATGACAAACGTTTTAATTTGTTCACATCATTTCACATCATATATTAAAAGACAAAATTAGCATTCTTATTTCAACACTCATTTTAACACAAGTGCCACTTGTGCACTCATTATGCAAAGCAATAGATTTGTCAGGACAAAAATAACACTTGTTTAAAAAAATTGCATTTGCCAGAATGCACGTCAGGCTCCTATTGCACATTATAATGGAGCATACACGTCGTACTGCTGTTCGTTTGTTGGTGATATAGTCGGCTTTCAACCCATCATGCCGCATCCTATCTCCCACACACAAGTTATTACTCTAAGCCGCCAGTGCAGCCAATTTAGTCTCTGTTATTCCCTTCCCTTCAAATGTTGAGACACACATACAGGCGTGATAAGGTGAGAGAGGCAGTAATACATGTAGGGTAAGAATAAACTGCGATTAATATAGGATATACATTTCATTTCCTAGTCTTCCTCCCACCTAGGTTTTACTGCATTTACTCAGAGCAGGCCAACAAACACACAAGTACACAGTTGGCGTGTACTGCACAATGATCTTTGATTTAAATTCTCTGTTGGCAGTTCTGTTCTGGAGGAGGCATGATAGCATTAGCCCTAATATCCCAGTCTTATCAGTACATGCTGTGGTGTTACTGGATAATGGCCCTTTTTTTAACCAGGCGGAGGTGTTCTGTGTTTTGATGAAGGCAGCTGAGGGAAATGGAAAATGTAGTTTTGTGTATGAAATGGAGTCTCACTTTGTGCATTAAAAAGGGGCTCAGAACATTTGGAAACTGCCTCGCCATTATGTTATCCTTAATTTGCTGCAATGCACATTAGCAGCATACAAGTACAATATCTCTTGGTACAAAATGCGTTTTGAAGGTGTGCGTGTGTGTGTGTGTGTGTGTGTGTGTGTGTGTGTGTGTGTGTGTGTGCGTGTGTGTGTGTGCGTGTGTGCGTGTGTGTTTGCATGATAAGGTCCTATTTCAGACATGGACTTCTGCCAGGAGCCAGCCAGCTCAAGCTTGTCTCAGATCAGCTGACTTCTGTCGTCCATGTTTCTTTTTTTTCTCCCTTTGTGCTTTAGCCCACAAACAGTTCAATTGGGGGGAAAAGTGAACCATAAAAGAAAACTATTTATCTTGCTGTGTTTGGCACCAATGTAGCTGTCATTTGCTTTTGTTACTCTGTTGTGTGTCCCCGCTAAGTGCTTTGATGGTTTCAGGCCCCAGGATAAAATGTGGTTGTGTCTCTTGTCAAATGAAAAACACATCTCCACGCCTTGTCATGATGAGCCAATGCCAGTCCTTTCCGGGGCCAAAAGCTCCTTATACCAAGTGCCTCATTGTCCTTCTGTTCATAATGTCCAACTTTTAAGTAGAAATTTCTGATTTGCACAGAATGACCATAACATATCTGCAGGAGGCTGATAGGGCCGTTGATTAATAACAATTACTTATAAATTATGCTCATTTTTTAATTATGCTATTTGGCGACAAAGCGCTCCCTTTGGAGTGTCAAGACCCTCCAAGTCCTCAAGCAGCCCTCGAGCTGATCAGGATTGAGCGTCTTGCTCAAGAACACAGGCTTGCTGAATGAATGGCTGTACAACTTTGGACAGCAATATAAATTCATAATATGCTATCTACTTAAAAATCTATTTATTGTATCCTCCATATTAAGCAGTAATGTGCTAAAAGTCTTCCCCCTGGGCATCATCTGGTAATATACTCACTCAGGTACTCTCTGAATGTGGCCTCCAGTCCGTTGCCTTGCCTGAGGGTACTCAATGAGAAGAGGGGGACCTTTGATCCTCTCCTCATCCTTCCCCCTCCTTCCTGCTTCACATCCGAGACGACATATATACCCACATACAGAACAGTGTCCGCTCATACGCTATTCTCTCAGGGTCTCCCGGCCTCGCTCTATCTTGCCATTTCAATAAAAAGTGGCAAGGGGCACCGTTGCAATGCAATACCTGTCCCTGTGGGGAATTAAAGGGCACCCGGGGGGGGGGGGGGGGGGGGGGGGGGGGGTTTGTTATGTTGCGGCAGGAAGTTTGGCACCTCGTTGAGATCCTGCCACTTGTCACCACTCGTGTGCCTTTGAGTCCACTCCTTCAGTGGGAGGTAGTGGCATGATGAACACTCCAAAGGGGCCAATTACATTATAACAAGAACCTCTGGAGTACCATCTGACCCATAACTATGATTTCAACCTTCACAGATGTGACCCGCTTTCTGTGTTCCCTGTGTAGCGCAACAGTGCTTTGACTATCCTCCCGGAGAGTGAGGTCAAGACGAAATTGCGAAAGGATAGAGACAATATTATTACGGAAAAGTTGGATGAGTGACAGTGCATGCTACGCAGTGACCGGGTGGAGGTGGGGGGGGGGGGGTGGGGGGAAGCGGATGCGGAGGGCAGGAGTTGGACCCAGACTTAACGGCCTATGCAGCGGCGGGTAGCGAGGTAAACCAGCCTATAAATCAATGTGCTGATTCACTGGCCCAAGGCTTGGCACGGTCCCCTGCCAACGGTTAGCGGTCGCTTTCCACCTGACTTCCCCCATTCTCCTGCCTCTTATTTCCCTCTCATTCTACCTCCAGTCTTAGCGTCACCGCCGGGACGCAAACATCTGTGCCACCAAATAGCAGCTGTGAAAGTCAGATCAAGCTTTAACCTCGCTGCAAAGTTCTATGCAGAAATATGCTTTTATTGTGAAGCTTTGACAGAAACCTCTGACATCTGTTGTTTTTCAGTTGGTGGGCTTTTATCCACAAAGCCCATAATCTCAACCAGCTGAGCCTCTGCCTCATCACACCCTCATTACACCCACTCTTCCATATTTCTGATCTGTCTATACTATGAGACAAAGACGTCTTTTTAAAGTTTATGCATGCAATATCAATACATGGATATAATAAATCCCAACACATGACAGCTTTATTGTGACATAATGCAGCTAATTTAATTCAAGGGGCCATCTATATACTAGTGGCGAAGCTGCAACTCCTACACATGGACATTAGTTTACTGCAGAAGGAAGTGTATCCGTTGTGGATTTGCTGAAGCATCACCACTTTAGAAGGAAACTCGTTTGTGTGTAAGATTGCAAAAATGGTCCGGACGCAGAAATATACCAAATAATACCAAACAAAAACAATCCTATGTTGCTGACATTGTTCCATAACAGATTCAAAAATACGCGTCAGTACATTACAATGATAACGTGAACTCAGCAGCACTGACAACACACAGCTTTTGTTTCACAGGGTTTCACATGTATATGGGGCAGAATCTGCACACCTCATTGCATATCCATTTAACCCAGGGGCAATGTGTTCCGCAAGAAATGCTGACGACGGCATATGCATTGAGACACTCGCCTCTCGCTCATCCCATGTCCACCGTATTGCGGAATCTCAGAGCATTGAAGCATTCGCACTTTTCTCCAAGCCACTGGATCTCTTGATCCAGCATGCAATTACCTGCAGTCAAACAAAAAAAGAAGAACAAAAAGAATGAAGACGAGCACTGCAGAGATGGCATCCATGTGTGTATGACTGTGTGTGGGGGAAAGTGAGTGGTGGGTACTTGCTGCCTCTTAGCCTTCATATCCCTTGACATTTCCTTCACACTGGCCCCGTTTGCTTCCTCTCCTCTTTCTGATTTGATCGCGAAAAGAGCCAATGACGTAAAGGTACAGAGCTCTCTATGTTCAGCCGTATCATTCAGCTTAACTCCCTTAACAACACGGCAAATGTACCCGTTCATGGCCTTTGGCATGCTCAGCAAACCCAGAAGCATCACGTTTAGACTCGCCCCTGAGGCCTAATGCAGTGTACATCTCTTGGTAGGCTGGACTATCTTGACTAATTGAAGCGCAGCGTGGTGTTTGATAAACAAGCTGTTCCCCCCGCTGCATGCGACTAATAGAATATCCTCAGTTGAATTAATAATGGTGCAATAATTTAGTCCATGTTTATCTGTGACACTGGGGATTGAACAAGCAAAGGGGGGGTGGGCACTACACCCAAAAAAGAAAATATATTCAAAACATAATTAATTATACCTCAATAATGGTAATTCTTCAACCATATGTGATTAAGCTCTTCTTAATTACGGATATGTCTTTTCACTGACTCCGATATATTTGTTTGATATCAACTGCCATGAAGTGGCTTCATTTTGGGCTGGAGTTTTCCCTGAAGGGCCGCTGTTTTCAGCCATAGCGTAGCTTTAAGTGGCCACTGTCAAGTGGCTGGTTGGTTACAGACTGCCAAGTGCCACTTCACAGATTACTCAGTCTCTGCAGTGGAGTTGCCCCGTAGCAGAGTGGAGGGTAAGAGTAAAACATGATAACAACCTGTGGCAAATGGGTGACGGTGGAGACGGCTTAGTTTGCCGGGTTATTGTGAACGGCTGCCATTTACATGCGATTGCAGCTGACGTTTTGTTGGCGTTCACCTTGCCGCCCTCTCTTCGGAATCAGATCCGGTTGGCTTGTCAGATGGTTTCCATTAGTTGGGCGGTCAGGTGTATTAGAACAACTCCCCGGTGGATAACACCGCTGTTAGTCATCTGTCAATCTCTTACACTCTTGTGCCAGGTTTCACAAAGGTTTCTCCTCGCTCTCTCCATTTATCTGCTATCTCTCCCTCGCTGATTGTTCATCCTGAAAGCCGTGATATATGTTGACACGGCAAGAATGAATCTCACAGTAATCACCTGGAACCGTAAGTAGTCACCTCAAGTAGGGAATGTGACACAACATGATTGTGTGTCAAATTGCATATAAGTGAGAGTTAGACTCTCGAGTTGCTTCTTTCTTTTGATTTGTCACACAGAGTCGGTGAGGACGACACACAGTAAACTAAGAGTTGTGCTCATTCCTTGCCTCACGAT